>NW_026906986.1:300000-520458 GCF_033978795.1 Nerophis ophidion | reverse complement strand
GATCATGCAAAAAAGCAATAAAAATGTATTCAAACATAACTTCTACACAACAAATGCAAAATGGCTAATAATGCCTAGAGATATTAGAGGAATTGTTACAACGTGTAAATGGAATAAAACAAACAACATGTTTACTTGACCCTCTTCCTGGGAAACTGATCAAGGAGCTCTTTGTATTATTAGGTCCATCAGTGCTAAATATTATAAACTTATCACTTTCCTCGGGCACTATTCCCCTAGCATTCAAAAAAGCGGTTATTCATCCTCTTCTTAAAAGACCTAACCTCGATCCTGACCTCATGGTAAACTACCGACCGGTGTCTCACCTTCCCTTTATTTCAAAAATCCTCGTAAAATTGTTGCGGAGCAGTTAAATGAACACTTAGCGTCTAACAATCTATGTGAAACCTTTCAATCCGGTTTCAGGGCAAATCAATCGACGGAGACAGCCCTTGCAAAAATGACTCGTTAGCAATAGATCATTATCTATTGCTAACGATGGATTCTGATGCGTCATCTATGTTGCTGCTCCTCGATCTTAGCGCTGCTTTCGATACTGTCGATCATAATATTTTATTAGAACGTATCAAAACACGAATTGGTATGTCAGACTTAGCCCTGACTTGGTTTAACTCTTATCTTACTGATAGGATGCAGTGTGTCTCCCATAACAATGTGACCTCGGACTACGTTAAGGTAACGTGTGGAGTTCCCCAGGGTTCGGTCCTTGGCCCTGCACTCTTCAGCATCTACATGCTGCCGCTAGGTGACATCATACGCAAATACGGTGTTAGCTTTCACTGTTATGCTGATGACACCCAACTCTACATGCCCCTAAAGCTGACCAACATGCCGGATTGTAGTCAGCTGGAGGCGTGTCTTAATGAAATTAAACAATGGATGTCCGCTAACTTTTTGCAACTCAACGCCAAAAAAACGGAAATGCTGATTATCGGTCCTGCTAGACACCGAACTCTATTTAATAATACAACTCTAACATTTGACAACCAAACAATTAAACAAGGCGACACGGTAAAGAATCTGGGTATTATCTTCGACCCAACTCTCTCCTTTGAGGCACACATTAAAAGCGTTACTAAAACGGCCTTCTTTCATCTCCGCAATATCGCTAAAATTCGCTCCATTCTGTCCACTAAAGACGCTGAGATCATTATCCATGCGTTTGTTACGTCTCGCCTCGACTACTGTAACGTATTATTTTCGGGTCTCCCCATATCTAGCATTAAAAGATTACAGTTGGTACAAAATGCGGCTGCTAGACTTTTGACAAGAACAAGAAAGTTTGATCACATTACGCCTGTACTGGCTCACCTGCACTGGCTTCCTGTGCACTTAAGATGTGACTTTAAGGTTTTACTACTTACGTATAAAATACTACACGGTCTAGCTCCATCCTATCTTGCCGATTGTATTGTACCATATGTCCCGGCAAGAAATCTGCGTTCAAAGGACTCCGGCTTATTAGTGATCCCCAAAGCCCAAAAAAGGCCGCGGGCTGTAGAGCTTTTTCATTTCGGGCTCCAGTACTCTGGAATGCCCTCCCGGTAACAGTTCGAGATGCCACCTCAGTAGAAGCATTTAAGTCTCACCTTAAAACTCATTTGTATACTCTAGCCTTTAAATAGACTCCCTTTTTAGACCAGTTGATCTGCCGTTTCTTTTCTTTTTCTTCTATGTCCCACTCTCCTTTGTGGAGGGAGTCCGGTCCGATCCGGTGGCCATGTACTGCTCGCCTGTGTATCGGCTGGGGACATCTCTGCGCTGCTGATCAGCCTCCGCTTGGGATGGTTTCCTGCTGGCTCCACTGTGAACGGGACTCTCGCTGCTGTGTTGGATCCGCTTTGGACTGGACTCTCGCGACTGTGTTGGATCCATTATGGATTGATCTTTCACAGTATCATGTTCTCATATGTTCTCATAGTCATCAGTATCATCAGTATCACAGTATCATGTTCTCATAGTCATCATTGTCACCGACGTCCCACTGGGTCATTATCGTCACCGGTGTCCCACTGGGTGTGAGTTTTCCTTGCCCTTATGTGGGCCTACCCAGGATGTCGTAGTGGTTTGTGCAGCCCTTTGAGACACTAGTGATTTAGGGCTATATAAGTAAACATTGATTGATTGATTGATATGTATTTTGGTTAGTTGTACTAGAAAAATGATCGTTTGTAAGGTTTGCAAAGACACAAGTTAGTTTTTTTTTTTTTTCAATATAACAGTGTAACTGTCATCCTAAATATGAAAGGTTTATAATCATAACTCCAAAACCAAATATGAAATTTGTCTTAAAAAGCCTTTAATATTGAATTCATGTGAGTTTTAGCAGAATAAGGTATTTTGGAAAGAATCACAAATACAAATATTAGATTTTACTGGCCTCATATTGGTCACACTCAAAATGACAGTTTTTGAAACATAACTCCAAAAATAAATAAATGATAAATGGGTTGTACTTTTATAGCGCTTTTCTACCTTCAAGGTACTCAAAGCGCTTTGACACTACTTCCACATTTACCCATTCACACACAGGTTCACAGACTGATGGAGGGAGCTGCCATGCAAGGCGCCAACCAGCACCCATCAGGAGCAAGGGTGAAGTGTCTTGCTCAGGACACAACGGACATGACGAGGTTGGTACTAGGTGGGATTTGAACCAGTGACCCTCGGGTTGCGCACGGCCACTCTCCCACTTCGCCACGCCGTCCGTAAATACACATGCAAAATGTCTAATAATGCCTGAAGAAATGCATCTTTGAGAGTTTTCCAGAAAAAAAACATTTGGTAAGGTTTGCAAAAACAAAATTTGATTTGTTACTCAATTTGACAGTAATGTACTTAGAATCCTGAGATAATGCGAAAAAAGCAATAAAAATGTATTCAAACATAATTCCTAATCCAAACGTGCAAAATGTCTAAAAATGCCTGTGATATTGAATACATGTGAGTTTTACTAGATACAGTTGTTTTTCAATGGTTTGCAAATACAAAAATGAGGTTTTACTCAATATGACTGTATACTGTAACACTCAATATGACAGTTATTTAAACATAACTCCTACACCACACATGAAAAATGGCTAATAATGCCTGAAATAATGCATCTTTGGGAGTTTTACTTAAAACATATGCTTTTTTAAATCTTGCAAATGCAAAAAGTAGTTTTTTACTCAATATGACTATAATAGTCTTAGAATCCTGAGATAATGTGAAAAAAGCAATAAAAAGGTATTCAAACATAACTTCTAAACAAAAAATGGAAAATGGCTAATAATGCCTAGAGATATGTATTTTGGTTAGTTGTACTAGAACAATGATCTTTTGTAAGGTTTGCAAAGACACAAGTTAGTTTTTTTTTTCCAATATAACAGTGTAACTGTCATACTAAATATGAAAGGTTTATAATCATAACTCCAAAACCAAATATGACATTTGTCTTAAAAATCCTTTAATATTGAATTTATGTAAGTTTTAGCAGAATCAGGTGTTTTGGAAAGAATCACAAATACAAATATTAGATTTTACTGGCCTCATATTGGTCACACTCAAAATGACAGTTTTTGAAACATAACTCCAAAAATACACATGCAAAATGTCTAATAATGCCTGAAGAAATGCATCTTCGAGAGTTTTCCTGAAAAAAAAAACATCTGGTAAGGTTCACGGTGGCAGAGGGGTTGGTGCGTCTGCCTCACAATACGAAGTTCCTGCAGTCCTGGGTTCAAATCCAGGCTCGGGATCTTTCTGTGTGGAGTTTGCATGTTCTCCCCGTGAATGCGTGGGTTCCCTCCGGGTACTCCGGCTTCCTCCCACTTCCAAAGACATGCACCTGGGGATAGGTTGATTGGCAACACTAAATTGGCCCTAGTGTGTGAATGTGAGTGTGAATGTTGTCTGTCTATCTGTGTTGGCCCTGCGATAAGGTGGCGACTTGTCCAGGGTGTACCCTGCCTTCCGCCCGATTGTAGCTGAGATAGGCGCCAGCGCCCCCCGCGACCCCGAAAGGGAATAAGCGGTAGAAAATGGATGGATGGATGGATGGATTTGTTACTCAATTTGACAGTAATGTACTTAGAATCCTGGGATAATGCGAAAAAAGCAATAAAAATGTATTCAAACATAATTCCTAATCCAAACGTGCAAAATGTCTAAAAATGCCTTTGATATTGAATACATGTGAGTTTTACTAGATACAGTTGAAATGAGGTTTTACTCAATATGACTGTATACTGTAACACTCAATATGACAGTTATTTAATAATAACTCTTACACCACACATGAAAAATAGCTAATAATGCCTGAAATAATGCATCTTTGGGAGTTTTACTTGAAACATATGCTTTTTTAAATCTTGCAAATGCAAAAATAAGTTTTTTACTCAATATGACTATAATAGTCTTAGAATCCTGAGATAATGTGAAAAAAGCAATAAAAAGGTATTCAAACATAACTTGTAAACAACAAATGCAAAATGGCTAATAATGCCTAGAGATATGTATTTTGGTTAGTTGTACTAGAAAAATGATCTTTTGTAAGGTTTGCAAAGACACAAGTTAGTTTTTTTTTTTTCAATATAACAGTGTAACTGTCATACTAAATATGAAAGGTTTATAATCATAACTCCAAAACCAAATATGACATTTGTCTTAAAAAGCCTTTAATATTGAATTTATGTAAGTTTTAGCAGAATCAGGTATTTTGGAAAGAATCACAAATACAAATATTAGGTTTTACTGGCCTCATATTGGTCACACTCAAAATGACAGTTTTTGAAACATAACTCCAAAAATACACATGCAAAATGTCTAATAATGCCTGAAGAAATGCATCTTCGAGAGTTTTCCTGAAAAAAAAAACATCTGGTAAGGTTTGCAAAAACAAAATTTGATTTGTTCCTCAATTTGACAGTAATGTACTTAGAATCCTGAGATAATGCGAAAAAAGCAATAAAAATGTATTCAAACATAATTCCTAATCCAAACGTGCAAAATGTCTAAAAATGCCTGTGATATTGAATACATGTGAGTTTTACTAGATACAGTTGTTTTTCAATGGTTTGCAAATACAAAAATGAGGTTTTACTCAATATGACTGTATACTGTAACACTCAATATGACAGTTATTTAAACATAACTCCTACACCACACTTGAAAAATGGCTAATAATGCCTGAAATAATGCATCTTTGGGAGTTTTACTCGAAACATATGCTTTTTTAAATCTTGCAAATGCAAAAAGTTGTTTTTTACTCAATATGACAATAATGTTCTTAGAATCCTGAGATAATGCGAAAAAAGCAATACAAATGTATTCAAACATAACTTCTAAACAACACATGCAAAATGGCTAATAATGCCTAGAGATATTTATTTTGGTTAGTTGTACTAGAAAAATGATCTTTTGTAAGGTTTGCAAAGAAACAAGTTAGTTTTTTTTTTCTCAATATAACAGTGTAACTGTCATACTAAATATGAAAGGTTTATAATCATAACTCCAAAACCAAATATGACATTTGTCTTAAAAAGCCTTTAATATTGAATTTATGTAAGTTTTTGCAGAATCAGGTATTTTGGAAAGAATCACAAATACAAATATTAGATTTTACTGGCCTCATATTGGTCACACTCAAAATGACAGTTTTTGAAACATAACTCCAAAAATACACATGCAAAATGTCTAATAATGCCTGAAGAAATGCATCTTCGAGAGTTTTCCAGAAAAAAAACATTTGGTAAGGTTTGCAAAAACAAAATTTGATTTGTTACTCAATTTGACAGTAATGTACTTAGAATCCTGAGATAATGCGAAAAAAGCAATAAAAATGTATTCAAACATAATTCCTAATCCAAACGTGCAAAATGTCTAAAAATGCCTGTGATATTGAATACATGTGAGTTTTACTAGATACAGTTGTTTTTCAATGGTTCGCAAATACAAAAATGATGTTTTACTCAATATGACTGTATACTGTAACACTCAATATGACAGTTATTTAAACATAACTCCTACACCACACATGAAAAATGGCTAATAATGCCTGAAATAATGCATCTTTGGGAGTTTTACTCGAAACATATGCTTTTTTAAATCTTGCATATGCAAAAAGTAGTTTTTTACTCAATATGATTATTATAGTCTTAGAATCCTGAGACAATGCGAAAAAAGCAATAAAAATGTATTCAAACATAACTTCTAAACAACACATGCAAAATGGCTAATAATGCCTAGAGATATGTATTTTGGTTAGTTGTACTAGAAAAATGATCTTTTGTAAGGTTTGCAAAGACACAAGTTAGTTTTTTTATTCAATATAACAGTGTAACTGTCATACTAAATATGAAAGGTTTATAATCATAACTCCAAAACCAAATATGACATTTGTCTTGAAAAGCCTTTAATATTGAATTTATGTAAGTTTTTGCAGAATCAGGTATTTTGGAAAGAATCACAAATACAAATATTAGGTTTTACTGGCCTCATATTGGTCACACTCAAAATGACAGTTTTTGAAACATAACTCCAAAAATACACATGCAAAATGTCTAATAATGCCTGAATAAATATATCTTCGAGAGTTTTCCTGAAAAAAAAAAAATGTGGTAAGGTTTGCAAAAACAAAATTTGATTTGTTACTCAATTTGACAGTAATCTACTTAGAATCCTGAGATAATGCGAAAAAAGCAATACAAATGTATTCAAACATAATTCCTAATCCAAACCCGCAAAATGTCTGAAAATGCCTGTGATATTGAATACATGTGAGTTTTACTAGATACAGTTGTTTTTCAATGGTTTGCAAATACAAAAATGTGGTTTTACTCAATATGACTGTATACTGTAACACTCAATATGACAGTTATGTAAACATAACTCCTACACCACACATGAAAAATGGCTAATAATGCCTGAAATAATGCATCTTTGGGAGTTTTACTCGAAACAAATGCTTTTTTAAATCTTGCAAAGGCAAAAAGTAGTTTTTTACTCAATATGACTATAATAGTCTTAGAATCCTGAGATAATGCGAAAAAAGCAATAAAAATGTATTCAAACATAACTTCTAAACAACACATGCAAAATTGCTAATAATGCCTAGAGATATGTTTTTTTGTTAGTTGTACTAGAAAAATTATCTTTTGTAAGGTTTGCAAAGACAAAAGTTAGTTTTTTTATTCAATATAACAGTGTAACTGTCATCCTAAATATGAAAGGTTTATAATCATAACTCCAAAACCAAATATGAAATCTGTCTTAAAAAGCCTTTAATATTGAATTTATGTAAGTTTTAGCAGAATAAGGTATTTTGGAAAGAATCACAAATACAAATATTCAATCAAATTTTACTGGTCTCATATTGACCACACTCAAAATGACGGTTTTTGAAACATAACTCCAAAAATACACATGCAAAATGTCTAATAATGCCTGAAGAAATGCATCTTCGAGAGTTTTCCTGAAAAAAAAACATTTGGTAAGGTTCGCAAAAACAAAATTTGATTTGTTACTCAATTTGACAGTAATGTACTTAGAATCCAGAGATAATGCGAAAAAAGCAATAAAAATGTATTCAAACATAACTTCTAAACAACACATGCAAAATGTCTAAAAATGCCTGTGATATTGAATACATGTGAGTTTGACTAGATACAGTTGTTTTTCAATGGTTTGCAAATACAAAAATGAGGTTTTACTCAATATAACTGTATACTGTAACACTCAATATGACAGTTATTTAAACATAACTCCTACACCACACATGAAAAATGGCTAATAATGCCTGAAATAATGCATCTTTGGGAGTTTTACTCGAAACAAATGCTTTTTTAAATCTTGCAAATGCAAAAAGTTGTTTTTTACTCAATATGACTATAATAGTCTTAGAATCCTGAGATAATGCAAAAAAAGCAATAAAAATGTATTCAAACATAACTTCTAAACAACACATGCAAAATGGCTAATAATGCCTAGAGATATGTTTTTTTGTTAGTTGTACTAGAAAAATGATCTTTTGTAAGGTTTGCAAAGACACAAGTTAGTTTTTTTATTCAATTTAACAGTGTAACTGTCATCCTAAATATGAAAAGTTTATAATCATAACTCCAAAACCAAATATGAAATTTGTCTTGAAAAGCCTTTAATATTGAATTTATGTGAGTTTTAGCAGAATAAAGTATTTTGGAAAAAATCACAAATACAAATATTAGATTTTACTGGCCTCATATTGGTCACACTCAAAATGACAGTTTTTGAAACATGACTCCAAAAATACACATGCAAAATGTCTAATAATGCCTGAATAAATATATCTTCGAGAGTTTTCCTGAAAAAAAAAAAATTTGGTAAGGTTTGCAAAAACAAAATTTGATTTGTTACTCAATTTGACAGTAATGTACTTAGAATCCTGAGATAATGCGAAAAAAGCAATACAAATGTATTCAAACATAGTTCCTAATCCAAACCCGCAAAATGTCTGAAAATGCCTGTGATATTGAATACATGTGAGTTTTACTAGATACAGTTGTTTTTCAATGGTTTGCAAATACAAAAATGTGGTTTTACTCAATATGACTGTATACTGTAACACTCAATATGACAGTTATGTAAACATAACTCCTACACCACACATGAAAAATGGCTAATAATGCCTGAAATAATGCATCTTTGGGAGTTTTACTCGAAACAAATGCTTTTTTAAATCTTGCAAAGGCAAAAAGTAGTTTTTTACTCAATATGACTATAATAGTCTTAGAATCCTGAGATAATGCGAAAAAAGCAATAAAAATGTATTCAAACATAACTTCTAAACAACACATGCAAAATTGCTAATAATGCCTAGAGATATGTTTTTTTGTTAGTTGTACTAGAAAAATTATCTTTTGTAAGGTTTGCAAAGACAAAAGTTAATTTTTTTATTCAATATAACAGTGTAACTGTCATCCTAAATATGAAAGGTTTATAATCATAACTCCAAAACCAAATATGAAATCTGTCTTAAAAAGCCTTTAATATTGAATTTATGTAAGTTTTAGCAGAATAAGGTATTTTGGAAAGAATCACAAATACAAATATTCAATAAAATTTTACTGGTCTCATATTGACCACACTCAAAATGACGGTTTTTGAAACATAACTCCAAAAATACACATGCAAAATGTCTAATAATGCCTGAAGAAATGCATCTTCGAGAGTTTTCCTGAAAAAAAAACATTTGGTAAGGTTTGCAAAAACAAAATTTGATTTGTTACTCAATTTGACAGTAATGTACTTAGAATCCAGAGATAATGCGAAAAAAGCAATAAAAATGTATTCAAACATAACTTCTAAACAACACATGCAAAATGTCTAAAAATGCCTGTGATATTGAATACATGTGAGTTTGACTAGATACAGTTGTTTTTCAATGGTTTGCAAATACAAAAATGAGGTTTTACTCAATATAACTGTATACTGTAACACTCAATATGACAGTTATTTAAACATAACTCCTACACCACACATGAAAAATGGCTAATAATGCCTGAAATAATGCATCTTTGGGGATTTTACCCGAAACATATGCTTTTTTAAATCTTGCAAATGCAAAAAGTTGTTTTTTACTCAATATGACTATAATAGTCTTAGAATCCTGAGATAATGCGAAAAAAGCAATAAAAATGTATTCAAACATAACTTCTAAACAACACATGCAAAATGGCTAATAATGCCTAGAGATATGTTTTTTTGTTAGTTGTACTAGAAAAATGATCTTTTGTAAGGTTTGCAAAGACACAAGTTAGTTTTTTTATTCAATTTAACAGTGTAACTGTCATCCTAAATATGAAAAGTTTATAATCATAACTCCAAAACCAAATATGAAATTTGTCTTGAAAAGCCTTTAATATTGAATTTATGTGAGTTTTAGCAGAATAAGGTATTTTGGAAAGAATCACAAATACAAATATTAGATTTTACTGGCCTCATATTGGTCACACTCAAAATGACAGTTTTTGAAACATAACTCCAAAAATACACATGCAAAATGTCTAATAATGCCTGAAGAAATGCATCTTCGAGAGTTTTCCTGAAAAAAAACATTTGGTAAGGTTTGCAAAAACAAAATTTGATTTGTTACTCAATTTGACAGTAATGTACTTAGAATCCTGAGATAATGCGAAAAAAGCAATAAAAATGTATTCAAACATAATTCCTAATCCAAACGTGCAAAATGTCTAAAAATGCCTGTGATATTGAATACATGTGAGTTTTACTAGATACAGTTGTTTTTCAATGGTTTGCAAATACAAAAATGAGGTTTTACTCAATATGACTGTATACTGTAACACTCAATATGACAGTTATTTAAACATAACTCCTACACCACACATGAAAAATGGCTAATAATGCCTGAAATAATGCATCTTTGGGAGTTTTACTCGAAACATATGCTTTTTTAAATCTTGCAAATGCAAAAAGTAGTTTTTTACTCAATATGACTATTATAGTCTTAGAATCCTGAGATAATGCGAAAAAAGCAATAAAAATGTATTCAAACATAACTTCTAAACAACACATGCAAAATGGCCAATAATGCCTAGAGATATGTATGTTGGTTAGTTGTACTAGAAAAATGATCTTTTGTAAGGTTTGCAAAGACACAAGTTAGTTTTTTTATTCAATATAACAGTGTAACTGTCATACTAAATATGAAAGGTTTATAATCATAACTCCAAAACCAAATATGACATTTGTCTTAAAAAGCCTTTAATATTGAATGTATGTAAGTTTTTGCAGAATCAGGTATTTTGGAAAGAATCACAATTACAAATATTAGGTTTTACTGGCCTCATATTGGTCACACTCAAAATGACAGTTTTTGGAACATAACACCAAAAAGACACATGCAAAATGTCTAATAATGCCTGAAGAAATATATCTTCCAGAGTTTTCCTGAAAAAAAAAAAACATCTGGTAAGGTTTGCAAAAACAAAATTTGATTTGTTACTCAATTTGACAGTAATGTGCTTAGAATCCTGAGATAATGCGAAAAAAGCAATAAAAATGTATTCAAACATAACTTCTAAACAACACATGCAAAATGGCTAAAAATGCCTTTGATATTGAATACATGTGAGTTTTACTAGATACAGTTGTTTTTCAATGGTTTGCAAATACAAAAGTGAGGTTTTACTCAATATGACTGTATACTTTAACACTCAATATGACAGTTATTTAAACATAACTCCTACACCACACATGAAAAATGGCTAATAATGCCTGAAATAATGCATCTTTGGGAGTTTTACTCGAAACATATGCTTTTTTAAATCTTGCAAATGCAAAAAGTTGTTTTTTACTCAATATGACTATAATAGTCTTAGAATCCTGAGATAATGCCAAAAAAAGCAATAAAAATGTATTCAAACATAACTTCTAAACAACAAATGCAAAATGGCTAATAATGCCTAGAGATATGTATTTTGGTTAGTTGTACTAGAAAAATGATCTTTTGTAAGGTTTGCAAAGACAAAAGTTAGTTGTTTTTTTTCAATATAACAATGTAACTGTCATACTAAATATGAAAGGTTTATAATCATAACTCCAAAACCAAATATGACATTTGTCTTAAAAAAGCCTTTAATATTGAATTTATGTAAGTTTTAGCAGAATCAGGTATTTTGGAAAGAATCACAAATACAAATATTAGATTTTACTGGCCTCATATTGGTCACACTCAAAATGACAGTTTTTGAAACATAACTCCAAAAATACACATGCAAAATGTCTAATAATGCCTGAAGAAATGCATTTTCGAGAGTTTTCCTGAAAAAAAAAACATTTTGTAAGGTTTGCAAAAACAAAATTTATATTCCTATTTTTTTTTACAGAAAAATACCAAATTATTTATACATATTATTTTCTGTTTTCTCAAATTACTTTCAATTTCATGTAAAATTACAGTAATTAACTTTAATTAAATATGTAGCTTGTTATATGAAAGTATTTTTTCATACTAACAATCTAACAGTTTTATATGTAATTTTAAGGTAAATCAAATGTTTTCAATATTTATGTGTATTTTCACATTCAAGTCGAAAAATATATGTAGCCTCTTATAAAAGGTGTATGCTCAAACTGTAATATGACGTACATGAAATACTGCAAGAGATTCTTAATCAACAGTCAACAGCCGTACAGATCATACTGACGGTGGCCGTACAAACAACTTTAACAATGTTACAAATATGCGCCACACTGTGGAGCCACATCAATCAAGACTGACAAACACATTTCAGGAGAACATCGTCACCGTAACACAACATTAACACAACAGAAACAATTCCTAGAATTCCATGTGTTACAATATACACCCCCACCACCTATTCCCGCCCAGCTCAACCAACGCACGGAGGGGGGCGGTGATGTTTTGGGGCACGGGGTTGGGTGGTAGCGGGATTGTAGCCCGGAAGAGTCAGCGCTGCTTGGGCTTCTGGGTATTTGTTATGTTGTTTTTATGTTTTATTACAGTGAGGATGTTTTCCTGAAATGTGTTTATCATTCTTGTTCGATGTGGGTTCACAGTGTGGTGCATATTTGTAACAGTGTTAAAGTTGTTTGTACAGCCACCGTCAGTGTGACCTGTGTGGCTGTTGACCAAGTATATCTTGCAGTCACTTTTCAAATGAACGACGAAACCGTGCTCATCACATGCCTCAATTGGCACGCTGATGATTTGATGAATGAGCGTTCAATAAAACGCACCACGGTATTACGTGTCATATTCGCCCGGCCAAATTTTGGGTCAACCCTACATGAGGGTCAGTGAAATTCTCGTGGTGAAATGATAGGAATGGTAAGTATGTCGCTAGGGTGGGATAGCCATTCATGCAAGGTTAACCCACTTTGTATCAATTTCCTGCATCCAGTGGCCCCCCGCTAAAGTCAATGAGACACCCCTGATCCAACAATTCAGAAAAAATCTGTTAAACAATGGTATTTTTCTGTGGAATTGCCAGCATTGTCACTTCACTAAAGGTGGTTGATCGTAATAATTTGGAAAAACTCTTTAGAATAAATGTATTTTTCTGCAGAACTGTTTGCATCGTCACTTTATTAAAGGTGGTTGATCTTAATAATTTAGTAAAAATCTGTAAAATTACGATATTTCACCCCAAAACGTTTCATGAAAATTTCTGTAAATATAATATTTTTGATCATTATTTGGTTTACAATGTTTTACTTTAGTTTTATGGTTTTTGTTTGGCAGCCGTCGCTGCCAGTAAATGGCCATTTTTTTACAAAATTAATTTTTACAGTGTTTGCAAAGATAAAAGTTAGTTTTTGTATTCAATATAACAGTTACACTGTCATACTAAATATGAAAGGTTAATAAACATAACTCCAAAACCAAACAGGAAATCTGTCTAAAAAAGCCTGTAATATTGACTTTATGTGAGTTTTACCTGAATTAGGTATTTTGGAAAGGTTCACAAATACAAAAATTTGGTTTTACTGGCCTCACATTGGTCACACTCAATAAGACAATTTTTGAACCCTATCTCCAAAAATACACATGCAAAAATTAAAAAAAATGCATGAAGAAATGTATCTTTGTGAGTTTTACTGGATAAAAAAAACATTTTGTAAGGGCTGCAAAAACAAAAAGAAATGTTTTGTAATGTTAATGTAATTTTAAGGTGTTTTTTTTTTTTTATATATATGTGTATTTTCACATTCAATGAGAAAAATATATATAGCCTCTTATAAAAGGTTTATGCTCAAACTAACATTTACATGTTTTTCCCTGTAATATGACATACATGAGTGACTGCAAGACATACTTAATCAACAGTCAATAGCCTTACAGATCACACTGACGGTGGCCGTACAAACAACTTTAACGTTACAAATATGCGCCACATTGTGAAGCCACATCAAACAAGAATGACAAACACATTTCAGGAGAACATCTTCACCGTAACACAACATTAACACAACAGAAACAATACCCAGTATTCCATGTGTTACAATATACACCCCAACCACCTAACCCCGCCCAGCTCAACCAACGCACGGAGGGGGGCGGTGATGTTTTGGGGCGCGGGGTTGGGTGGTAGCAGGGGTGTAGCCCGGAAGAGTCAGCGCTGCATGGGCTTGTGGGTATTTGTTATGTTATGTTGTTTTTATGTTTTGTTACAGTGAGGATGTTTTCCTGAAATGTGTTTATCATTCTTGTTCGATGTGGATTCACAGTGTGGTGCATATTTGTAACAGTGTTAAAGTTGTTTGTACAGCCACCAGCAGTGTGACCTGTGTGGCTGTTGACCAAGTATGTCTTGCAGTCACTATCACATGCATGACAATACCGTGCACATCACACTCATCAGTAGGCATGCTAATGATTTGGTGAATGAGCGTATAAAAAGTCACCCGGCCAGACTTTGGGTCAATCCTACATGAGGGTCAGTAAAATTCTCACAGTGAAATGGTAGGATCAGTAAGTATGTTGCTAGGGTGGGGTAGCCATTCATGCAAGGTGAATCCACTTTGCATCAAGTTCCTGCATCCAGTGGCCCCCCACTAAAGTCAATGAGACACCCCTGATTCTTACTATTCAGAAAAAATCTGTAAAAAAATGGTATTTTTCTGAGGAACCGCCAGCATTGTCACTTCACTAAAGGTGGTTGATCGTAATAATTTGGAAAAACTCTTTAGAATAAAGGTATTTTTCTGCAGAACTGTTTGCATCGTCACTTTATTAAAGGTGGTTGATCTTAACAATTTAGTAAAAATCTGTAAAATTATGATATTTCACCCCAAAACGTTTCATGAAAATATCTGTAAATATAATATTTTTGATCATTATTTGGTTTACAATGTTTTACTTTAGTTTTATGGTTTTTGTTTGGCAGCCGTAGCTGCCAGGAAATGACCGTTTTTTTACAAAATTGATTTCTACAGTGTTTGCAAAGATAAAAGTTAGTTTTTTTTATTCAATATAACAGTAAAACTGTCATACTAAATATGAAAGGTTAATAAACATAACTCCAAAACCAAACATGAAATCTGTCTAAAAAAGCCCGTAATGTTGACTTTATGTGAGTTTTACCTGAATTAAGTATTTTGGAAAGGTTCACAAATACAAAAATTTTGTTTTACTTGCCTCACATTGGTCACACTCAATAAGACAGTTTTTGAAACCTATCTCCAAAAATACACATGCAAATATACAAAAAAATGCCTAAAGAAATGTATCTTTGTGAGTTTTACTGGATAAAAAAACATTTTGTAAGGGTTGCAAAAATAAAAATAAATATTTTACCCAATTTGACAGTAATGTACTTAAAATCCTGAGATAATGCAAAAAGAGCAATAAAAATGTATTCCAACATAATTCCTAATCCAAACGTGCAAAATGTCTAAAAATGACTGTGATATTGAATCCATGTGAGTTTTACTAGATACAGTTGATTTTCTATGGTTTGCAAAATCAAAAATTAGGTTTTACTCAATATGACAGTATGACAGTTACACTGTTATATTGAATAAAAAAACTAACTTTTGTCTTTGCAAACCTTACAAAAGATCATTTTTCTAGTACAACTAACCAAAATACATATCTCTAGGCATTATTAGCCATTTTGCATGTGTTGTTTAGAAGTTATGTTTGAATAAATTTTTATTGCTTTTTTCGCATTATCTCAGGAGTCTAAGACTATTATAGTCATATTGACTAAAAAACTACTTTTTGCATTTGCAAGATTTAAAAAAGCATATGTTTCGAGGAAAAACTCCCAAAGATGCATTATTTCAGGCATTATTAGCCATTTTTCATGTGTAGTGTAGGAGTTATGTTTAAATAACTGTCATATTGAGTGTTACAGTATACAGTCATATTGAGTAAAACCTCATTTTTGTATTTGCAAACCATTGAAAAACAACTGTATCTAGTAAAACTCACATGTATTCAATATCACAGGCATTTTTAGACATTTTGCACGTTTGGATTAGGAATTATGTTTGAATAAATTTTTATTGCTTTTTTCGCATTATCTCAGGATTCTAAGTACATTACTGTCAAATTGAGTAACAAATCAAATTTTGTTTTTGCAAACCTTACCAAATGTTTTTTTTCTGGAAAACTCTCGAAGATGCATTTCTTCAGGCATTATTAGACATTTTGCATGTGTATTTTTGGAGTTATGTTTCAAAAACTGTCATTTTGAGTGTGACCAATATGAGTTCAGTAAAATCTAATATTTGTATTTGTGATTCTTTCCAAAATACCTGATTCTGCTAAAACTCACATAAATTCAATATTAAAGGCTTTTTAAGACACATTTCATATTTGGTTTTGGAGTTATGATTATAAAACTTTCATATTTAGGATGACAGTTACACTGTTATATTGAATAAAAAAACCAACTTGTGTCTTTGCAAACCTTACAAAAGATCATTTTTCTAGTACAACTAACAAAAAAACATATCTCTAGGCATTATTAGCCATTTTGCATGTGTTGTTTAGAAGTTATGTTTGAATACATTTTTATTGCTTTTTTCGCATTATCTCAGGATTCTAAGACTATTATAGTCATATTGAGTAAAAAACAACTTTTTGCATTTCCAAGATTTAAAAAAGCATATGTTTCGAGTAAAACTCCCAAAGATGCATTATTTCAGGCATTATTAGCCATTTTTCATGTGTGGTGTAGGAGTTATGTTTAAATAACTGTCATATTGAGTCGTACAGTAAACAGTTATATTGAGTAAAACCTCATGTTTGTATTTGCAAACCATTGAAAAACAACTTTATCTAGTAAAACTCACATGTATTCAAAATCACAGGCATTTTTAGACGTTTTGCACGTTTGGATTAGGAATTATGTTTGAATACATTTTTATTGCTTTTTTCGCATTATCTCAGGATTCTAAGTACATTAATGTCAAATTGAGTAACAAATCAAATTTTGTTTTTGCAAACCTTACCAAATGTTTTTTTTCTGGAGGACTCTCGAAGATGCATTTCTTCAGGCATTATTAGACATTTTGCATGTGTATTTTTGGAGTTATGTTTCAAAAACTGTCATTTTGAGTGTGACCAATATGAGTTCAGTAAAATCTAATTTTTGTATTTGTGATTCTTTCCAAAATACCTGATTCTGCTAAAACTCACATAAATTCAATAATAAAGGCTTTTTAAGACAAATTTCATATTTGGTTTTGGAGTTATGATTATAAACCTTTCATATTTAGTATGACATTTGCACTGTTATATTGAATAAAAAGACTAACTTGTTTCTTTGCAAACCTTACAAAAGATCATTTTTCTAGTACAACTAACCAAAAAACATATCTCTAGGCATTATTAGCCATTTTGCATGTGTTGTTTAGAAGTTATGTTTGAATAAATTTTTATTGCTTTTTTCGCATTATCTCAGGAGTCTAAGACTATTATAGTCATATTGACTAAAAAACTACTTTTTGCATTTGCAAGATTTAAAAAAGCATATGTTTCCAGTAAAACTCCCAAAGAGACATTATTTCAGGCATTATTAGCCATTTTTCATGTGTGGTGTAGGAGTTATGTTTAAATAACTTTCATATTGAGTGTTACAGTATACAGTCATATTGAGTAAAACCTCATTTTTGTATTTGCAAACCATTGAAAAACAACTGTATCTAGTAAAACTCACATGTATTCAATATCACAGACATTTTTAGACATTTTGCACGTTTGGATTAGGAATTATGTTTGAATACATTTTTATTGCTTTGTTCGCATTATCTCAGGATTCTAAGTACATTACTGTCAAATTGAGTAACAAATCAAATTTTGTTTTTGCAAACCTTACCAAATGTTTTTTTTCTGGAAAACTCTCGAAGATGCATTTCTTCAGGCATTATTAGACATTTTGCATGTGTATTTTTGGAGTTATGTTTCAAAAACTATCATTTTGAGTGTGACCAATATGAGGCCAGTAAAATCTAATATTTGTATTTGTGATTCTTTCCAAAATACCTGATTCTGCTAAAACTCACATAAATTCAATATTAAAGGCTTTTTAAGACAAATTTCATATTTGGTTTTGGAGTTATGATTATAAACCTTTCATATTTAGTATGACAGTTACACTGTTAAATTGAATAAAAAAACTAACTTTTGTCTTTGCAAACCTTACAAAAGATCATATTTCTAGTACAACTAACAAAAAAACATATCTCTAGGCATTATTAGCCATTTTGCATGTGTTGTTTAGAAGTTATGTTTGAATACATTTTTATTGCTTTTTTCGCATTATCTCAGGATTCTAAGACTATTATAGTCATATTGAGTAAAAAACTACTTTTTGCATTTGCAAGATTTAAAAAAGCATATGTTTCGAGTAAAACTCCCAAAGATGCATTATTTCAGGCATTATTAGCCATTTTTCATGTGTGGCGTACGAGTTATGTTTAAATAACTGTCATATTGAGTGTTACAGTATACAGTTATATTGAGTAAAACCTCATTTTTGTATTTGCAAACCATTGAAAAACAACTGTATCTAGTAAAACTCACATGTATTCAATATCACAGGCATTTTTAGACATTTTGCACGTTTGGATTAGGAATTATGTTTGAATACATTTTTATTGCTTTTTTCGCATTATCTCAGGATTCTAAGTACATTACTGTCAAATTGAGTAACAAATCAAATTTTGTTTTTGCAAACCTTACCAAATGTTTTTTTTCTGGAAAACTCTCGAAGATGCATTTCTTCAGGCATTATTAGACATTTTGCATGTGTATTTTTGGAGTTATGTTTCAAAAACTGTCATTTTGAGTGTGACCAATATGGGGCCAGTAAAATCTAATATTTGTATTTGTGATTCTTTCCAAAATACCTGATTCTGCTAAAACTCACATAAATTCAATATTAAAGGCTTTTTAAGACAAATTTCATATTTGGTTTTGGAGTTATGATTATAAACCTTTCATATTTAGGATGACAGTTACACTGTTAAATTGAATAAAAAAACTAACTTGTGTCTTTGCAAACCTTACAAAAGATCATATTTCTAGTACAACTAACAAAAAAACATATCTCTAGGCATTATTAGCCATTTTGCATGTGTTGTTTAGAAGTTATGTTTGAATACATTTTTATTGCTTTTTTCGCATTATCTCAGGATTCTAAGACTATTATAGTCATATTGAGTAAAAAACTACTTTTTGCATTTGCAAGATTTAAAAAAGCATATGTTTCGAGTAAAACTCCCAAAGATGCATTATTTCAGGCATTATTAGCCATTTTTCATGTGTGGCGTACGAGTTATGTTTAAATAACTGTCATATTGAGTGTTACAGTATACAGTCATATTGAGTAAAACCTCATGTTTGTATTTGCAAACCATTTAAAAACAACTGTATCTAGTAAAACTCACATGTATTCAATATCACAGGCATTTTTAGACATTTTGCACGTTTGGATTAGGAATTATGTTTGAATACATTTTTATTGCTTTTTTCGCATTATCTCAGGATTCTAAGTACATTACTGTCAAATTGAGTAACAAATCAAATTTTGTTTTTGCAAACCTTACCAAATGTTTTTTTTCTGGAAAACTCTCGAAGATGCATTTCTTCAGGCATTATTAGACATTTTGCATGTGTATTTTTGGAGTTATGTTTCAAAAACTGTCATTTTGAGTGTGACCAATATGGGGCCAGTAAAATCTAATATTTGTATTTGTGATTCTTTCCAAAATACCTGATTCTGCTAAAACTCACATAAATTCAATATTAAAGGCTATTTAAGACAAATTTCATATTTGGTTTTGGAGTTATGATTATAAACCTTTCATATTTAGGATGACAGTTACACTGTTAAATTGAATAAAAAAACTAACTTTTGTCTTTGCAAACCTTACAAAAGATCATATTTCTAGTACAACTAACAAAAAAACATATCTCTAGGCATTATTAGCCATTTTGCATGTGTTGTTTAGAAGTTATGTTTGAATACATTTTTATTGCTTTTTTCGCATTATCTCAGGATTCTAAGACTATTATAGTCATATTGAGTAAAAAACTACTTTTTGCATTTGCAAGATTTAAAAAAGCATATGTTTCGAGTAAAACTCCCAAAGATGCATTATTTCAGGCATTATTAGCCATTTTTCATGTGTGGCGTACGAGTTATGTTTAAATAACTGTCATATTGAGTGTTACAGTATACAGTTATATTGAGTAAAACCTCATTTTTGTATTTGCAAACCATTGAAAAACAACTGTATCTAGTAAAACTCACATGTATTCAATATCACAGGCATTTTTAGACATTTTGCACGTTTGGATTAGGAATTATGTTTGAATACATTTTTATTGCTTTTTTCGCATTATCTCAGGATTCTAAGTACATTACTGTCAAATTGAGTAACAAATCAAATTTTGTTTTTGCAAACCTTACCAAATGTTTTTTTTCAGGAAAACTCTCGAAGATGCATTTCTTCAGGCATTATTAGACATTTTGCATGTGTATTTTTGGAGTTATGTTTCAAAAACTGTCATTTTGAGTGTGACCAATATGAGGCCAGTAAAATCTAATATTTGTATTTGTGATTCTTTCCAAAATACCTGATTCTGCTAAAACTCACATAAATTCAATATTAAAGGCTTTTTAAGACAAATTTCATATTTGGTTTTGGAGTTATGATTATAAACCTTTCATATTTAGGATGACAGTTACACTGTTAAATTGAATATAACAACTAACTTGTGTCTTTGCAAACCTTACAAAAGATCATTTTTCTAGTACAACTAACCAAAAAACATATCTCTAGGCATTATTAGCCATTTTGCATGTGTTGTTTAGAAGTTATGTTTGAATACCTTTTTGTTGCTTTTTTCACATTATCTCAGGATTCTAAGACTATTATAGTCATATTGAGTAAAAAACTACTTTTTGCATTTGCAAGATTTAAAAAAGCATATGTTTCGAGTAAAACTCCCAAAGATGCATTATTTCAGGCATTATTAGCAATTTTTCATGTGTGGTGTAGGAGTTATGTTTAAATAACTGTCATATTGAGTGTTACAGTATACAGTCATATTGAGTAAAACCTCATTTTTGTATTTGCAAACCATTGAAAACCAACTGTATCTAGTAAAACTCACATGTATTCAATATCACAGGCATTTTTAGACATTTTGCACGTTTGGATTAGGAATTATGTTTGAATACATTTTTATTGCTTTTTTCGCATTATCTCAGGATTCTAAGTACATTACTGTCAAATTGAGTAACAAATCAAATTTTGTTTTTGCAAACCTTACCAAATGTTTTTTTTCTGGAAAACTCTCGAAGATGCATTTCTTCAAGCATTATTAGACATTTTGCATGTGTATTTTTGGAGTTATGTTTCAAAAACTGTCATTTTGAGTGTGACCAATATGAGTTCAGTAAAATCTAATTTTTGTATTTGTGATTCTTTCCATAATACCTGATTCTGCTAAAACTCACATAAATTCTATAATAAAGGCTTTTTAAGACAAATTTCATATTTGGTTTTGGAGTTATGATTATAAACCTTTCATATTTAGTATGACATTTGCACTGTTATATTGAATAAAAAAACTAACTTGTTTCTTTGCAAACCTTACAAAAGATCATTTTTCTAGTACAACTAACCAAAAAACATATCTATAGGCATTATTAGCCATTTTGCATGTGTTGTTTAGAAGTTATGTTTGAATAAATTTTTATTGCTTTTTTCGCATTATCTCAGGAGTCTAAGACTATTATAGTCATATTGACTAAAAAACTACTTTTTGCATTTGCAAGATTTAAAAAAGCATATGTTTCCAGTAAAACTCCCAAAGATGCATTATTTCAGGCATTATTAGCCATTTTTCATGTGTGGTGTAGGAGTTATGTTTAAATAACTTTCATATTGAGTGTTACAGTATACAGTCATATTGAGTAAAACCTCATTTTTGTATTTGCAAACCATTGAAAAACAACTGTATCTAGTAAAACTCACATGTATTCAATATCACAGACATTTTTAGACATTTTGCACGTTTGGATTAGGAATTATGTTTGAATACATTTTTATTGCTTTGTTCGCATTATCTCAGGATTCTAAGTACATTACTGTCAAATTGAGTAACAAATCAAATTTTGTTTTTGCAAACCTTACCAAATGTTTTTTTTCTGGAAAACTCTCGAAGATGCATTTCTTCAGGCATTATTAGACATTTTGCATGTGTATTTTTGGAGTTATGTTTCAAAAACTATCATTTTGAGTGTGACCAATATGAGGCCAGTAAAATCTAATATTTGTATTTGTGATTCTTTCCAAAATACCTGATTCTGCTAAAACTCACATAAATTCAATATTAAAGGCTTTTTAAGACAAATTTCATATTTGGTTTTGGAGTTATGATTATAAACCTTTCATATTTAGGATGACAGTTACACTGTTAAATTGAATAAAAAAACTAACTTGTGTCTTTGCAAACCTTACAAAAGATCATATTTCTAGTACAACTAACAAAAAAACATATCTCTAGGCATTATTAGCCATTTTGCATGTGTTGTTTAGAAGTTATGTTTGAATACATTTTTATTGCTTTTTTCGCATTATCTCAGGATTCTAAGACTATTATAGTCATATTGAGTAAAAAACTACTTTTTGCATTTGCAAGATTTAAAAAAGCATATGTTTCGAGTAAAACTCCCAAAGATGCATTATTTCAGGCATTATTAGCCATTTTTCATGTGTGGCGTACGAGTTATGTTTAAATAACTGTCATATTGAGTGTTACAGTATACAGTTATATTGAGTAAAACCTCATTTTTGTATTTGCAAACCATTGAAAAACAACTGTATCTAGTAAAACTCACATGTATTCAATATCACAGGCATTTTTAGACATTTTGCACGTTTGGATTAGGAATTATGTTTGAATACATTTTTATTGCTTTTTTCGCATTATCTCAGGATTCTAAGTACATTACTGTCAAATTGAGTAACAAATCAAATTTTGTTTTTGCAAACCTTACCAAATGTTTTTTTTCTGGAAAACTCTCGAAGATGCATTTCTTCAGGCATTATTAGACATTTTGCATGTGTATTTTTGGAGTTATGTTTCAAAAACTGTCATTTTGAGTGTGACCAATATGGGGCCAGTAAAATCTAATATTTGTATTTGTGATTCTTTCCAAAATACCTGATTCTGCTAAAACTCACATAAATTCAATATTAAAGGCTTTTTAAGACAAATTTCATATTTGGTTTTGGAGTTATGATTATAAACCTTTCATATTTAGGATGACAGTTACACTGTTAAATTGAATAAAAAAACTAACTTGTGTCTTTGCAAACCTTACAAAAGATCATATTTCTAGTACAACTAACAAAAAAACATATCTCTAGGCATTATTAGCCATTTTGCATGTGTTGTTTAGAAGTTATGTTTGAATACATTTTTATTGCTTTTTTCGCATTATCTCAGGATTCTAAGACTATTATAGTCATATTGAGTAAAAAACTACTTTTTGCATTTGCAAGATTTAAAAAAGCATATGTTTCGAGTAAAACTCCCAAAGATGCATTATTTCAGGCATTATTAGCCATTTTTCATGTGTGGCGTACGAGTTATGTTTAAATAACTGTCATATTGAGTGTTACAGTATACAGTCATATTGAGTAAAACCTCATGTTTGTATTTGCAAACCATTTAAAAACAACTGTATCTAGTAAAACTCACATGTATTCAATATCACAGGCATTTTTAGACATTTTGCACGTTTGGATTAGGAATTATGTTTGAATACATTTTTATTGCTTTTTTCGCATTATCTCAGGATTCTAAGTACATTACTGTCAAATTGAGTAACAAATCAAATTTTGTTTTTGCAAACCTTACCAAATGTTTTTTTTCTGGAAAACTCTCGAAGATGCATTTCTTCAGGCATTATTAGACATTTTGCATGTGTATTTTTGGAGTTATGTTTCAAAAACTGTCATTTTGAGTGTGACCAATATGGGGCCAGTAAAATCTAATATTTGTATTTGTGATTCTTTCCAAAATACCTGATTCTGCTAAAACTCACATAAATTCAATATTAAAGGCTATTTAAGACAAATTTCATATTTGGTTTTGGAGTTATGATTATAAACCTTTCATATTTAGGATGACAGTTACACTGTTAAATTGAATAAAAAAACTAACTTTTGTCTTTGCAAACCTTACAAAAGATCATATTTCTAGTACAACTAACAAAAAAACATATCTCTAGGCATTATTAGCCATTTTGCATGTGTTGTTTAGAAGTTATGTTTGAATACATTTTTATTGCTTTTTTCGCATTATCTCAGGATTCTAAGACTATTATAGTCATATTGAGTAAAAAACTACTTTTTGCATTTGCAAGATTTAAAAAAGCATATGTTTCGAGTAAAACTCCCAAAGATGCATTATTTCAGGCATTATTAGCCATTTTTCATGTGTGGCGTACGAGTTATGTTTAAATAACTGTCATATTGAGTGTTACAGTATACAGTTATATTGAGTAAAACCTCATTTTTGTATTTGCAAACCATTGAAAAACAACTGTATCTAGTAAAACTCACATGTATTCAATATCACAGGCATTTTTAGACATTTTGCACGTTTGGATTAGGAATTATGTTTGAATACATTTTTATTGCTTTTTTCGCATTATCTCAGGATTCTAAGTACATTACTGTCAAATTGAGTAACAAATCAAATTTTGTTTTTGCAAACCTTACCAAATGTTTTTTTTCAGGAAAACTCTCGAAGATGCATTTCTTCAGGCATTATTAGACATTTTGCATGTGTATTTTTGGAGTTATGTTTCAAAAACTGTCATTTTGAGTGTGACCAATATGAGGCCAGTAAAATCTAATATTTGTATTTGTGATTCTTTCCAAAATACCTGATTCTGCTAAAACTCACATAAATTCAATATTAAAGGCTTTTTAAGACAAATTTCATATTTGGTTTTGGAGTTATGATTATAAACCTTTCATATTTAGGATGACAGTTACACTGTTAAATTGAATATAACAACTAACTTGTGTCTTTGCAAACCTTACAAAAGATCATTTTTCTAGTACAACTAACCAAAAAACATATCTCTAGGCATTATTAGCCATTTTGCATGTGTTGTTTAGAAGTTATGTTTGAATACCTTTTTGTTGCTTTTTTCACATTATCTCAGGATTCTAAGACTATTATAGTCATATTGAGTAAAAAACTACTTTTTGCATTTGCAAGATTTAAAAAAGCATATGTTTCGAGTAAAACTCCCAAAGATGCATTATTTCAGGCATTATTAGCAATTTTTCATGTGTGGTGTAGGAGTTATGTTTAAATAACTGTCATATTGAGTGTTACAGTATACAGTCATATTGAGTAAAACCTCATTTTTGTATTTGCAAACCATTGAAAACCAACTGTATCTAGTAAAACTCACATGTATTCAATATCACAGGCATTTTTAGACATTTTGCACGTTTGGATTAGGAATTATGTTTGAATACATTTTTATTGCTTTTTTCGCATTATCTCAGGATTCTAAGTACATTACTGTCAAATTGAGTAACAAATCAAATTTTGTTTTTGCAAACCTTACCAAATGTTTTTTTTCTGGAAAACTCTCGAAGATGCATTTCTTCAAGCATTATTAGACATTTTGCATGTGTATTTTTGGAGTTATGTTTCAAAAACTGTCATTTTGAGTGTGACCAATATGAGTTCAGTAAAATCTAATTTTTGTATTTGTGATTCTTTCCATAATACCTGATTCTGCTAAAACTCACATAAATTCTATAATAAAGGCTTTTTAAGACAAATTTCATATTTGGTTTTGGAGTTATGATTATAAACCTTTCATATTTAGTATGACATTTGCACTGTTATATTGAATAAAAAAACTAACTTGTTTCTTTGCAAACCTTACAAAAGATCATTTTTCTAGTACAACTAACCAAAAAACATATCTATAGGCATTATTAGCCATTTTGCATGTGTTGTTTAGAAGTTATGTTTGAATAAATTTTTATTGCTTTTTTCGCATTATCTCAGGAGTCTAAGACTATTATAGTCATATTGACTAAAAAACTACTTTTTGCATTTGCAAGATTTAAAAAAGCATATGTTTCCAGTAAAACTCCCAAAGATGCATTATTTCAGGCATTATTAGCCATTTTTCATGTGTGGTGTAGGAGTTATGTTTAAATAACTTTCATATTGAGTGTTACAGTATACAGTCATATTGAGTAAAACCTCATTTTTGTATTTGCAAACCATTGAAAAACAACTGTATCTAGTAAAACTCACATGTATTCAATATCACAGACATTTTTAGACATTTTGCACGTTTGGATTAGGAATTATGTTTGAATACATTTTTATTGCTTTGTTCGCATTATCTCAGGATTCTAAGTACATTACTGTCAAATTGAGTAACAAATCAAATTTTGTTTTTGCAAACCTTACCAAATGTTTTTTTTCTGGAAAACTCTCGAAGATGCATTTCTTCAGGCATTATTAGACATTTTGCATGTGTATTTTTGGAGTTATGTTTCAAAAACTATCATTTTGAGTGTGACCAATATGAGGCCAGTAAAATCTAATATTTGTATTTGTGATTCTTTCCAAAATACCTGATTCTGCTAAAACTCACATAAATTCAATATTAAAGGCTTTTTAAGACAAATTTCATATTTGGTTTTGGAGTTATGATTATAAACCTTTCATATTTAGGATGACAGTTACACTGTTAAATTGAATAAAAAAACTAACTTGTGTCTTTGCAAACCTTACAAAAGATCATATTTCTAGTACAACTAACAAAAAAACATATCTCTAGGCATTATTAGCCATTTTGCATGTGTTGTTTAGAAGTTATGTTTGAATACATTTTTATTGCTTTTTTCGCATTATCTCAGGATTCTAAGACTATTATAGTCATATTGAGTAAAAAACTACTTTTTGCATTTGCAAGATTTAAAAAAGCATATGTTTCGAGTAAAACTCCCAAAGATGCATTATTTCAGGCATTATTAGCCATTTTTCATGTGTGGCGTACGAGTTATGTTTAAATAACTGTCATATTGAGTGTTACAGTATACAGTTATATTGAGTAAAACCTCATTTTTGTATTTGCAAACCATTGAAAAACAACTGTATCTAGTAAAACTCACATGTATTCAATATCACAGGCATTTTTAGACATTTTGCACGTTTGGATTAGGAATTATGTTTGAATAGATTTTTATTGCTTTGTTCGTATTATCTCAGGATTCTAAGTACATTACTGTCAAATTGAGTAACAAATCAAATTTTGTTTTTGCAAACCTTACCAAATGTTTTTTTTCTGGAAAACTCTCAAAGATGCATTTCTTCAGGCATTATTAGACATTTTGCATGTGTATTTTTGGAGTTATGTTTCAAAAACTGTCATTTTGAGTGTGACCAATATGAGTTCAGTAAAATCTAATATTTGTATTTGTGATTCTTTCCAAAATACCTGATTCTGCTAAAACTCACATAAATTCAATATTAAAGGCTTTTTAAGACAAATTTCATATTTGGTTTTGGAGTTATGATTATAAACCTTTCATATTTAGTATGACAGTTACACTGTTATATTAAATAAAAAATCTAACTTGTGTCTTTGCAAACCTTACAAAAGATCATTTTTCTAGTACAACTAACAAAAAAACATATCTCTATGCATTATTAGCCATTTTGCATGTGTTGTTTAGAAATTATGTTTGAATAATTTTTTATTGCTTTTTTCGCATTATCTCAGGAGTCTAAGACTATTATAGTCATATTGACTAAAAAACTACTTTTTGCATTTGCAAGATTTAAAAAAGCATATGTTTCGGATAAAACTCCCGAAGATGCATTATTTCAGGCATTATTAGCCATTTTTCATGTGAGGTGTAGGAGTTATCTTTAAATAACTGTCATATTGAGTGTTACAGTATACAGTCATATTGAGTAAAACCTCATGTTTGTATTTGCAAACCATTTAAAAACAACTGTATCTAGTAAAACTCACATGTATTCAATATCACAGGCATTTTTAGACATTTTGCACGTTTGGATTAGGAATTATGTTTGAATACATTTTTATTGCTTTTTTTGCATTATCTCAGGATTCTAAGTACATTACTGTCAAATTGAGTAACAAATCAAATTTTGTTTTTGCTAACCTTACCAGATGTTTTTTTTTTCAGGAGAACTCTCGAAGATATATTTCTTCAGGCATTATTAGACATTTTGCATGTGTATTTTTGGAGTTATGTTTCGAAAACTGTCATTTTGAGTGTGACCAATATGAGGCCAGTAAAACCTAATATTTGTATTTGTGATTCTTTCCAAAATACCTGATTCTGCAAAAACTTACATAAATTCAATATTAAAGGCTTTTTAAGACAAATGTCATATTTGGTTTTGGAGTTATGATTATAAACCTTTCATATTTAGTATGACAGTTACACTGTTATATTGAATAAAACAACTAACTTGTGTCTTTGCAAACCTTACAAAAGATCATTTTTCTAGTACAACTAACCAAAATACATATCTCTAGGCATTATTAGCCATTTTGCATGTGTTGTTTAGAAGTTATGTTTGAATACATTTTTATTGCTTTTTTCGCATTATCTCAGGATTCTAAGACTATAATAGTCATATTGAGTAAAAAACTACTTTTTGCATTTGCAAGATTTAAAAAAGCATATGTTTCGAGTAAAACTCCCAAAGATGCATTATTTCAGGCATTATTAGCCATGTTTCATGTGTGGTGTAGGAGTTATGTTTAAATAACTGTCATATTGAGTGTTACAGTATACAGTCATATTGAGTAAAACCTCATTTTTGTATTTGCAAACCATTGAAAAACAACTGTATCTAGTAAAACTCACATGTATTCAATATCACAGGCATTTTTAGACATTTTGCACGTTTGGATTAGGAATTATGTTTGAATACATTTGTATTTCTTTTTTCGCATTATCTCAGGATTCTAAGTACATGACTGTCAAATTGAGTAACAAATCAAATTTTTTTTTTGCAAACCTTACCAGATGTTTTTTTTTTTCAGGAAAACTCTCGAAGATGCATTTCTTCAGGCATTATTAGACATTTTGCATGTGTATTTTTGGAGTTATGTTTCAAAAACTGTCATTTTGAGTGTGACCAATATGAGGCCAGTAAAATCTAATATTTGTATTTGTGATTCTTTCCAAAACACCTGATTCTGCTAAAACTCACATAAATTCAATATTAAAGGCTTTTCAAGACAAATTTCATATTTGGTTTTGGAGTTATGATTATAAACCTTTCATATTTAGGATGACAGTTACACTGTTAAATTGAATAAAAAAACTAACTTGTGTCTTTGCAAACCTTACAAAAGATCATATTTCTAGTACAACTAACAAAAAAACATATCTCTAGGCATTATTAGCCATTTTGCATGTGTTGTTTAGAAGTTATGTTTGAATACATTTTTATTGCTTTTTTCGCATTATCTCAGGATTCTAAGACTATTATAGTCATATTGAGTAAAAAACAACTTTTTGCATTTGCAAGATTTAAAAAAGCATATGTTTCGGGTAAAACTCCCGAAGATGCATTATTTCAGGCATTATTAGCCATTTTTCATGTGTGGTGTAGGAGTTATCTTTAAATAACTGTCACATTGAGTGTTACAGTATACAGTCATATTGGGTAAAACCTCATTTTTGTATTTGCAAACCATTGAAAAACAACTGTATCTAGTAAAACTCACATGTATTCAATATCACAGGCATTTTTAGACATTTTGCACGTTTGGATTAGGAATTATGTTTGAATACATTTTTATTGCTTTTTTTGCATTATCTCAGGATTCTAAGTACATTACTGTCAAATTGAGTAACAAATCAAATTTTGTTTTTGCAAACCTTACCAAATGTTTTTTTTTTCTGGAAAACTCTCAAAGATGCATTTCTTCAGGCATTATTAGACATTTTGCATGTGTATTTTTGGAGTTATGTTTCAAAAACTGTCATTTTGAGTGTGACCAATATGAGTTCAGTAAAATCTAATATTTGTATTTGTGATTCTTTCCAAAATACCTGATTCTGCTAAAACTCACATAAATTCAATATTAAAGGCTTTTTAAGACAAATTTCATATTTGGTTTTGGAGTTATGATTATAAACCTATCATATTTGGTATGACAGTTACACTGTTATATTAAATAAAAAATCTGACTTGTGTCTTTGCAAACCTTACAAAAGATCATTTTTCTAGTACAACTAACAAAAAAACATATCTCTAGGCATTATTAGCCAATTTGCATGTGTTGTTTAGAAGTTATGTTTGAATACATTTTTATTGCTTTTTTCGCATTATCTCAGGAGTCTAAGACTATTATAGTCATATTGACTAAAAAACTACTTTTTGAATTTGCAAGATTTAAAAAAGCATATGTTTCGAGTAAAACTCCCAAAGATGCATTATTTCAGGCATTATTAGCCATTTTTCATGTGTGGTGTAGGAGTTATGTTTAAATAACTGTCATATTGAGTGTTACAGTATACAGTCATATTGAGTAAAACCTCATTTTTGTATTTGCAAACCATTGAAAAACAACTGTATCTAGTTATACTCACATGTATTCAATATCACAGGCATTTTTAGACATTTTGCACGTTTGGATTAGGAATTATGTTTGAATACATTTTTATTGCTTTTTTCGCATTATCTCAGGATTCTAAGTGCATTACTGTCAAATTGAGTAACAAATCAAATTTTGTTTTTGCAAACCTTTCCAAATGTTTTTTTTTTCAGGAAAACTCTCGAAGATGCATTTCTTCAGGCATTATTAGACATTTTGCATGTGTATTTTTGGAGTTATGTTTCAAAAACTGTCATTTTGAGTGTGACCAATATGAGTTCAGTAAAATCAAATATTTGTATTTGTGATTCTTTCCAAAATACCTGATTCTGCTAAAACTCACATAAATTCAATATTAAAGGCTTTTTAAGACAAATTTCATATTTGGTTTTGGAGTTATGATTATAAACCTTTCATATTTAGTATGACAGTTACACTGTTATATTAAATAAAAAATCTAACTTGTGTCTTTGCAAACCTTACAAAAGATCATTTTTCTAGTACAACTAACAAAAAAACATATCTCTATGCATTATTAGCCATTTTGCATGTGTTGTTTAGAAATTATGTTTGAATAATTTTTTATTGCTTTTTTCGCATTATCTCAGGAGTCTAAGACTATTATAGTCATATTGACTAAAAAACTACTTTTTGCATTTGCAAGATTTAAAAAAGCATATGTTTCGGGTAAAACTCCCGAAGATGCATTATTTCAGGCATTATTAGCCATTTTTCATGTGTGGTGTAGGAGTTATCTTTAAATAACTGTCATATTGAGTGTTACAGTATACAGTCATATTGAGTAAAACCTCATGTTTGTATTTGCAAACCATTTAAAAACAACTGTATCTAGTAAAACTCACATGTATTCAATATCACAGGCATTTTTAGACATTTTGCACGTTTGGATTAGGAATTATGTTTGAATACATTTTTATTGCTTTTTTCGCATTATCTCAGGATTCTAAGTACATTACTGTCAAATTGAGTAACAAATCAAATTTTGTTTTTGCTAACCTTACCAGATGTTTTTTTTTTCAGGAGAACTCTCGAAGATATATTTCTTCAGGCATTATTAGACATTTTGCATGTGTATTTTTGGAGTTATGTTTCGAAAACTGTCATTTTGAGTGTGACCAATATGAGGCCAGTAAAACCTAATATTTGTATTTGTGATTCTTTCCAAAATACCTGATTCTGCAAAAACTTACATAAATTCAATATTAAAGGCTTTTTAAGACAAATGTCATATTTGGTTTTGGAGTTATGATTATAAACCTTTCATATTTAGTATGACAGTTACACTGTTATATTAAATAAAAAATCTAACTTGTGTCTTTGCAAACCTTACAAAAGATCATTTTTCTAGTACAACTAACAAAAAAACATATCTCTATGCATTATTAGCCATTTTGCATGTGTTGTTTAGAAATTATGTTTGAATAATTTTTTATTGCTTTTTTCGCATTGTCTCAGGAGTCTAAGACTATTATAGTCATATTGACTAAAAAACTACTTTTTGCATTTGCAAGATTTAAAAAAGCATATGTTTCGGGTAAAACTCCCGAAGATGCATTATTTCAGGCATTATTAGCCATTTTTCATGTGTGGTGTAGGAGTTATCTTTAAATAACTGTCATATTGAGTGTTACAGTATACAGTCATATTGAGTAAAACCTCATGTTTGTATTTGCAAACCATTTAAAAACAACTGTATCTAGTAAAACTCACATGTATTCAATATCACAGGCATTTTTAGACATTTTGCACGTTTGGATTAGGAATTATGTTTGAATACATTTTTATTGCTTTTTTCGCATTATCTCAGGATTCTAAGTACATTACTGTCAAATTGAGTAACAAATCAAATTTTGTTTTTGCTAACCTTACCAGATGTTTTTTTTTTCAGGAGAACTCTCGAAGATATATTTCTTCAGGCATTATTAGACATTTTGCATGTGTATTTTTGGAGTTATGTTTCGAAAACTGTCATTTTGAGTGTGACCAATATGAGGCCAGTAAAACCTAATATTTGTATTTGTGATTCTTTCCAAAATACCTGATTCTGCAAAAACTTACATAAATTCAATATTAAAGGCTTTTTAAGACAAATGTCATATTTGGTTTTGGAGTTATGATTATAAACCTTTCATATTTAGTATGACAGTTACACTGTTATATTGAATAAAACAACTAACTTATGTCTTTGCAAACCTTACAAAAGATCATTTTTCTAGTACAACTAACCAAAATACATATCTCTAGGCATTATTAGCCATTTTGCATGTGTTGTTTAGAAGTTATGTTTGAATACATTTTTATTGCTTTTTTCGCATTATCTCAGGATTCTAAGACTATAATAGTCATATTGAGTAAAAAACTACTTTTTGCATTTGCAAGATTTAAAAAAGCATATGTTTCAAGTAGAACTCCCAAAGATGCATTATTTCAGGCATTATTAGCTATTTTTATCATGTGTGGTGTAGGAGTTATGTTTAAATAACTGTCATATTGAGTGTTACAGTATACAGTCATATTGAGTAATTTGTATTTGCAAACCATAGAAAAACAACTGTATCTAGTAAAACTCACATGTATTCAATATCACAGGCATTTTTAGACATTTTGCACGTTTGGATTAGGAATTAAGTTTGAATACATTTTTATTGCTTTTTTCGCATTATCTCAGGATTCTAAGTACATTACTGTCAAATTGAGTAACAAATCAAATTTTGCTTTTGCTAACCTTACCAGATGTTTTTTTTTTCAGGAGAACTCTCGAAGATATATTTCTTCAGGCATTATTAGACATTTTGCATGTGTATTTTTGGAGTTATGTTTCAAAAACTGTCATTTTGAGTGTGACCAATATGAGTTCAGTAAAACCTAATATTTGTATTTGTGATTCTTTCCAAAATACCTTATTCTGCTAAAACTTACATAAATTCAATATTAAAGGCTTTTTAAGACACATTTCATATTTGGTTTTGGAGTTATGATTATAAACCTTTCATATTTAGGATGACAGACAGTTACACTGTTATATTGAATAAAAAAACTAACTTGCGTCTTTGCAAACCTTACAAAAGATCATTTTTCTGGTACAACTAACAAAAAAACATATCTCTAGGCATTATTAGCCATTTTGCATGTGTTTTTTAGAAGTTATGTTTGAATACTTTTAATTGCTTTTTTCGCATTATCTCAGGATTCTAAGACTATTGTAGTCATATTGAGTAAAAAACTACTTTTTGAATTTGCAAGATTTAAAAAAACATATGTTTCAAGTAAAACTCCCAAAGATGCATTATTTCAGGCATTATTAGCCATTTTTCATGTGTGGTGTAGGAGTTATCTTTAAATAACTGTCATATTGAGTGTTACAGTATACAGTCATATTGAGTAAAACCTCATTTTTGTATTTGCAAACCATTGAAAAACAACTGTATCTAGTAAAACTCACATGTATTCAATATCACAGGCATTTTTAGACATTTTGCACGTTTGGATTAGGAATTATGTTTGAATAGATTTTTATTGCTTTGTTCGCATTATCTCAGGATTCTAAGTACATTACTGTCAAATTGAGTAACAAATCAAATTTTGTTTTTGCAAACCTTACCAAAGGTCTTTTTTCTGGAAAACTCTCAAAGATGCATTTCTTCAGGCATTATTAGACATTTTGCATGTGTATTTTTGGAGTTATGTTTCAAAAACTGTCATTTTGAGTGTGACCAATATGAGTTCAGTAAAATCTAATATTTGTATTTGTGATTCTTTCCAAAATACCTGATTCTGCTAAAACTCACATAAATTCAATATTAAAGGCTTTTTAAGACAAATTTCATATTTGGTTTTGGAGTTATGATTATAAACCTTTCATATTTAGTATGACAGTTACACTGTTATATTAAATAAAAAATCTAACTTGTGTCTTTGCAAACCTTACAAAAGATCATTTTTCTAGTACAACTAACAAAAAAACATATCTCTATGCATTATTAGCCATTTTGCATGTGTTGTTTAGAAATTATGTTTGAATAATTTTTTATTGCTTTTTTCGCATTATCTCAGGAGTCTAAGACTATTATAGTCATATTGACTAAAAAACTACTTTTTGCATTTGCAAGATTTAAAAAAGCATATGTTTCGGATAAAACTCCCGAAGATGCATTATTTCAGGCATTATTAGCCATTTTTCATGTGAGGTGTAGGAGTTATCTTTAAATAACTGTCATATTGAGTGTTACAGTATACAGTCATATTGAGTAAAACCTCATGTTTGTATTTGCAAACCATTTAAAAACAACTGTATCTAGTAAAACTCACATGTATTCAATATCACAGGCATTTTTAGACATTTTGCACGTTTGGATTAGGAATTATGTTTGAATACATTTTTATTGCTTTTTTCGCATTATCTCAGGATTCTAAGTACATTACTGTCAAATTGAGTAACAAATCAAATTTTGTTTTTGCTAACCTTACCAGATGTTTTTTTTTTCAGGAGAACTCTCGAAGATATATTTCTTCAGGCATTATTAGACATTTTGCATGTGTATTTTTGGAGTTATGTTTCGAAAACTGTCATTTTGAGTGTGACCAATATGAGGCCAGTAAAACCTAATATTTGTATTTGTGATTCTTTCCAAAATACCTGATTCTGCAAAAACTTACATAAATTCAATATTAAAGGCTTTTTAAGACAAATGTCATATTTGGTTTTGGAGTTATGATTATAAACCTTTCATATTTAGTATGACAGTTACACTGTTATATTGAATAAAACAACTAACTTGTGTCTTTGCAAACCTTACAAAAGATCATTTTTCTAGTACAACTAACCAAAATACATATCTCTAGGCATTATTAGCCATTTTGCATGTGTTGTTTAGAAGTTATGTTTGAATACATTTTTATTGCTTTTTTCGCATTATCTCAGGATTCTAAGACTATAATAGTCATATTGAGTAAAAAACTACTTTTTGCATTTGCAAGATTTAAAAAAGCATATGTTTCGAGTAAAACTCCCAAAGATGCATTATTTCAGGCATTATTAGCCATTTTTCATGTGTGGTGTAGGAGTTATGTTTAAATAACTGTCATATTGAGTGTTACAGTATACAGTCATATTGAGTAAAACCTCATTTTTGTATTTGCAAACCATTGAAAAACAACTGTATCTAGTAAAACTCACATGTATTCAATATCACAGGCATTTTTAGACATTTTGCACGTTTGGATTAGGAATTATGTTTGAATACATTTGTATTTCTTTTTTCGCATTATCTCAGGATTCTAAGTACATGACTGTCAAATTGAGTAACAAATCAAATTTTTTTTTTGCAAACCTTACCAGATGTTTTTTTTTTTCAGGAAAACTCTCGAAGATGCATTTCTTCAGGCATTATTAGACATTTTGCATGTGTATTTTTGGAGTTATGTTTCAAAAACTGTCATTTTGAGTGTGACCAATATGAGGCCAGTAAAATCTAATATTTGTATTTGTGATTCTTTCCAAAACACCTGATTCTGCTAAAACTCACATAAATTCAATATTAAAGGCTTTTCAAGACAAATTTCATATTTGGTTTTGGAGTTATGATTATAAACCTTTCATATTTAGGATGACAGTTACACTGTTAAATTGAATAAAAAAACTAACTTGTGTCTTTGCAAACCTTACAAAAGATCATATTTCTAGTACAACTAACAAAAAAACATATCTCTAGGCATTATTAGCCATTTTGCATGTGTTGTTTAGAAGTTATGTTTGAATACATTTTTATTGCTTTTTTCGCATTATCTCAGGATTCTAAGACTATTATAGTCATATTGAGTAAAAAACAACTTTTTGCATTTGCAAGATTTAAAAAAGCATATGTTTCGGGAAAAACTCCCGAAGATGCATTATTTCAGGCATTATTAGCCATTTTTCATGTGTGGTGTAGGAGTTATCTTTAAATAACTGTCACATTGAGTGTTACAGTATACAGTCATATTGGGTAAAACCTCATTTTTGTATTTGCAAACCATTGAAAAACAACTGTATCTAGTAAAACTCACATGTATTCAATATCACAGGCATTTTTAGACATTTTGCACGTTTGGATTAGGAATTATGTTTGAATACATTTTTATTGCTTTTTTTGCATTATCTCAGGATTCTAAGTACATTACTGTCAAATTGAGTAACAAATCAAATTTTGTTTTTGGAAACCTTACCAAATGTTTTTTTTTTCTGGAAAACTCTCAAAGATGCATTTCTTCAGGCATTATTAGACATTTTGCATGTGTATTTTTGGAGTTATGTTTCAAAAACTGTCATTTTGAGTGTGACCAATATGAGTTCAGTAAAATCTAATATTTGTATTTGTGATTCTTTCCAAAATACCTGATTCTGCTAAAACTCACATAAATTCAATATTAAAGGCTTTTTAAGACAAATTTCATATTTGGTTTTGGAGTTATGATTATAAACCTATCATATTTAGTATGACAGTTACACTGTTATATTAAATAAAAAATCTAACTTGTGTCTTTGCAAACCTTACAAAAGATCATTTTTCTAGTACAACTAACAAAAAAACATATCTCTAGGCATTATTAGCCAATTTGCATGTGTTGTTTAGAAGTTATGTTTGAATACATTTGTATTGCTTTTTTCGCATTATCTCAGGAGTCTAAGACTATTATAGTCATATTGACTAAAAAACTACTTTTTGAATTTGCAAGATTTAAAAAAGCATATGTTTCGAGTAAAACTCCCAAAGATGCATTATTTCAGGCATTATTAGCCATTTTTCATGTGTGGTGTAGGAGTTATGTTTAAATAACTGTCATATTGAGTGTTACAGTATACAGTCATATTGAGTAAAACCTCATTTTTGTATTTGCAAACCATTGAAAAACAACTGTATCTAGTAAAACTCACATGTATTCAATATCACAGGCATTTTTAGACATTTTGCACGTTTGGATTAGGAATTATGTTTGAATACATTTTTATTGCTTTTTTCGCATTATCTCAGGATTCTAAGTGCATTACTGTCAAATTGAGTAACAAATCAAATTTTGTTTTTGCAAACCTTACCAAATGTTTTTTTTTTCAGGAAAACTCTCGAAGATGCATTTCTTCAGGCATTATTAGACATTTTGCATGTGTATTTTTGGAGTTATGTTTCAAAAACTGTCATTTTGAGTGTGACCAATATGAGTTCAGTAAAATCAAATATTTGTATTTGTGATTCTTTCCAAAATACCTGATTCTGCTAAAACTCACATAAATTCAATATTAAAGGCTTTTTAAGACAAATTTCATATTTGGTTTTGGAGTTATGATTATAAACCTTTCATATTTAGTATGACAGTTACACTGTTATATTAAATAAAAAATCTAACTTGTGTCTTTGCAAACCTTACAAAAGATCATTTTTCTAGTACAACTAACAAAAAAACATATCTCTATGCATTATTAGCCATTTTGCATGTGTTGTTTAGAAATTATGTTTGAATAATTTTTTATTGCTTTTTTCGCATTATCTCAGGAGTCTAAGACTATTATAGTCATATTGACTAAAAAACTACTTTTTGCATTTGCAAGATTTAAAAAAGCATATGTTTCGGGTAAAACTCCCGAAGATGCATTATTTCAGGCATTATTAGCCATTTTTCATGTGTGGTGTAGGAGTTATCTTTAAATAACTGTCATATTGAGTGTTACAGTATACAGTCATATTGAGTAAAACCTCATGTTTGTATTTGCAAACCATTTAAAAACAACTGTATCTAGTAAAACTCACATGTATTCAATATCACAGGCATTTTTAGACATTTTTCACGTTTGGATTAGGAATTATGTTTGAATAAATTTTTATTGCTTTTTTCGCATTATCTCAGGATTCTAAGTACATTACTGGCAAATTGAGTAACAAATCAAATTTTGTTTTTGCTAACCTTACCAGATGTTTTTTTTTTCAGGAGAACTCTCGAAGATATATTTCTTCAGGCATTATTAGACATTTTGCATGTGTATTTTTGGAGTTATGTTTCGAAAACTGTCATTTTGAGTGTGACCAATATGAGGCCAGTAAAACCTAATATTTGTATTTGTGATTCTTTCCAAAATACCTGATTCTGCAAAAACTTACATAAATTCAATATTAAAGGCTTTTTAAGACAAATGTCATATTTGGTTTTGGAGTTATGATTATAAACCTTTCATATTTAGTATGACAGTTACACTGTTATATTGAATAAAACAACTAACTTATGTCTTTGCAAACCTTACAAAAGATCATTTTTCTAGTACAACTAACCAAACTACATATCTCTAGGCATTATTAGCCATTTTGCATGTGTTGTTTAGAAGTTATGTTTGAATACATTTTTATTGCTTTTTTCGCATTATCTCAGGATTCTAAGACTATAATAGTCATATTGAGTAAAAAACTACTTTTTGCATTTGCAAGATTTAAAAAAGCATATGTTTCGAGTAAAACTCCCAAAGATGCATTATTTCAGGCATTATTAGCCATTTTTCATGTGTGGTGTAGGAGTTATGTTTAAATAACTGTCATATTGAGTGTTACAGTATACAGTCATATTGAGTAAAACCTCATTTTTGTATTTGCAAACCATTGAAAAACAACTGTATCTAGTAAAACTCACATGTATTCAATATCACAGGCATTTTTAGACATTTTGCACGTTTGGATTAGGAATTATGTTTGAATACATTTGTATTTCTTTTTTCGCATTATCTCAGGATTCTAAGTACATGACTGTCAAATTGAGTAACAAATCAAATTTTGTTTTTGCAAACCTTACCAGATGTTTTTTTTTTTTCAGGAAAACTCTCGAAGATGCATTTCTTCAGGCATTATTAGACATTTTGCATGTGTATTTTTGGAGTTATGTTTCAAAAACTGTCATTTTGAGTGTGACCAATATGAGGCCAGTAAAATCTAATATTTGTATTTGTGATTCTTTCCAAAACACCTGATTCTGCTAAAACTCACATAAAGTCAATATTAAAGGCTTTTTAAGACAAATTTCATATTTGGTTTTGGAGTTATGATTATAAACCTTTCATATTTAGGATGACAGTTACACTGTTAAATTGAATAAAAAAACTAACTTGTGTCTTTGCAAACCTTACAAAAGATCATATTTCTAGTACAACTAACAAAAAAACATATCTCTAGGCATTATTAGCCATTTTGCATGTGTTGTTTAGAAGTTATGTTTGAATACATTTTTATTGCTTTTTTCGCATTATCTCAGGATTCTAAGACTATTATAGTCATATTGAGTAAAAAACTACTTTTTGCATTTGCAAGATTTAAAAAAGTATATGTTTCAGGTAAAACTCCCGAAGATGCATTATTTCAGGCATTATTAGCCATGTTTCATGTGTGGTGTAGGAGTTATCTTTAAATAACTGTCATATTGAGTCTTACAGTATACAGTCATATTGAGTAAAACCTCATGTTTGTATTTGCAAACCATTTAAAAACAACTGTATCTAGTAAAACTCACATGTATTCAATATCACAGGCATTTTTAGACATTTTGCACGTTTGGATTAGGAATTATGTTTGAATACATTTTTATTGCTTTTTTCGCATTATCTCAGGATTCTAAGTACATTACTGTCAAATTGAGTAACAAATCAAATTTTGTTTTTGCTAACCTTACCAGATGTTTTTTTTTTCAGGAGAACTCTCGAAGATATATTTCTTCAGGCATTATTAGACATTTTGCATGTGTATTTTTGGAGTTATGTTTCGAAAACTGTCATTTTGAGTGTGACCAATATGAGGCCAGTAAAACCTAATATTTGTATTTGTGATTCTTTCCAAAATACCTGATTCTGCAAAAACTTACATACATTCAATATTAAAGGCTTTTTAAGACAAATGTCATATTTGGTTTTGGAGTTATGATTATAAACCTTTCATATTTAGTATGACAGTTACACTGTTATATTGAATAAAACAACTAACTTGTGTCTTTGCAAACCTTACAAAAGATCATTTTTCTAGTACAACTAACCAAAATACATATCTCTAGGCATTATTAGCCATTTTGCATGTGTTGTTTAGAAGTTATGTTTGAATACATTTTTATTGCTTTTTTCGCATTATCTCAGGATTCTAAGACTATAATAGTCATATTGAGTAAAAAACTACTTTTTGCATTTGCAAGATTTAAAAAAGCATATGTTTCGAGTAAAACTCCCAAAGATGCATTATTTCAGGCATTATTAGCCATTTTTCATGTGTGGTGTAGGAGTTATGTTTAAATAACTGTCATATTGAGTGTTACAGTATACAGTCATATTGAGTAAAACCTCATTTTTGTATTTGCAAACCATTGAAAAACAACTGGATCTAGTAAAACTCACATGTATTCAATATCACAGGCATTTTTAGACATTTTGCACGTTTGGATTAGGAATTATGTTTGAATACATTTGTATTTCTTTTTTCGCATTATCTCAGGATTCTAAGTACATGACTGTCAAATTGAGTAACAAATCAAATTTTGTTTTTGCAAACCTTACCAGATGTTTTTTTTTTTTCAGGAAAACTCTCGAAGATGCATTTCTTCAGGCATTATTAGACATTTTGCATGTGTATTTTTGGAGTTATGTTTCAAAAACTGTCATTTTGAGTGTGACCAATATGAGGCCAGTAAAATCTAATATTTGTATTTGTGATTCTTTCCAAAACACCTGATTCTGCTAAAACTCACATAAATTCAATATTAAAGGCTTTTTAAGACAAATTTCATATTTGGTTTTGGAGTTATGATTATAAACCTTTCATATTTAGGATGACAGTTACACTGTTAAATTGAATAAAAAAACTAACTTGTGTCTTTGCAAACCTTACAAAAGATCATATTTCTAGTACAACTAACAAAAAAACATATCTCTAGGCATTATTAGCCATTTTGCATGTGTTGTTTAGAAGTTATGTTTGAATACATTTTTATTGCTTTTTTCGCATTATCTCAGGATTCTAAGACTATTATAGTCATATTGAGTAAAAAACAACTTTTTGCATTTGCAAGATTTAAAAAAGCATATGTTTCGGGTAAAACTCCCGAAGATGCATTATTTCAGGCATTATTAGCCATTTTTCATGTGTGGTGTAGGAGTTATCTTTAAATAACTGTCACATTGAGTGTTACAGTATACAGTCATATTGAGTAAAACCTCATTTTTGTATTTGCAAACCATTGAAAAACAACTGTATCTAGTAAAACTCACATGTATTCAATATCACAGGCATTTTTAGACATTTTGCACGTTTGGATTAGGAATTATGTTTGAATACATTTTTATTGCTTTTTTCGCATTATCTCAGGATTCTAAGTACATTACTGTCAAATTGAGTAACAAATCAAATTTTGTTTTTGCAAACCTTACCAAATGTTTTTTTTCTGGAAAACTCTCAAAGATGCATTTCTTCAGGCATTATTAGACATTTTGCATGTGTATTTTTGGAGTTATGTTTCAAAAACTGTCATTTTGAGTGTGACCAATATGAGTTCAGTAAAATTTAATATTTGTATTTGTGATTCTTTCCAAAATACCTGATTCTGCTAAAACTCACATAAATTCAATATTAAAGGCTTTTTAAGACAAATTTCATATTTGGTTTTGGAGTTATGATTATAAACCTATCATATTTAGTATGACAGTTACACTGTTATATTAAATAAAAAATCTAACTTGTGTCTTTGCAAACCTTACAAAAGATCATTTTTCTAGTACAACTAACACAAAAACATATCTCTAGGCATTATTAGCCATTTTGCATGTGTTGTTTAGAAGTTATGTTTGAATACATTTTTATTGCTTTTTTCGCATTATCTCAGGAGTCTAAGACTATTATAGTCATATTGACTAAAAAACTACTTTTTGAATTTGCAAGATTTAAAAAAGCATATGTTTCGAGTAAAACTCCCAAAGATGCATTATTTCAGGCATTATTAGCCATTTTTCATGTGTGGTGTAGGAGTTATGTTTAAATAACTGTCATATTGAGTGTTACAGTATACAGTCATATTGAGTAAAACCTCATTTTTGTATTTGCAAACCATTGAAAAACAACTGTATCTAGTAAAACTCACATGTATTCATTATCACAGGCATTTTTTGACATTTTGCACGTTTGGATTAGGAATTATGTTTGAATACATTTTTATTGCTTTTTTCGCATTATCTCAGGATTCTAAGTGCATTACTGTCAAATTGAGTAACAAATCAAATTTTGTTTTTGCAAACCTTACCAAATGTTTTTTTTTTCAGGAAAACTCTCGAAGATGCATTTCTTCAGGCATTATTAGACATTTTGCATGTGTATTTTTGGAGTTATGTTTCAAAAACTGTCATTTTGAGTGTGACCAATATGAGTTCAGTAAAATCAAATATTTGTATTTGTGATTCTTTCCAAAATACCTGATTCTGCTAAAACTCACATAAATTCAATATTAAAGGCTTTTTAAGACAAATTTCATATTTGGTTTTGGAGTTATGATTATAAACCTTTCATATTTAGTATGACAGTTACACTGTTATATTGAATAACAAAACTAACTTGTGTCTTTGCAAACCTTACAAAAGATCATTTTTCTAGTACAACTAACCAAAATACATATCTCTAGGCATTATTAGCCATTTTGCATGTGTTGTTTAGAAGTTATGTTTGAATACATTTGTATTGCTTTTTTCGCATTATGTCAGGATTTTAAGACTATTATAGTCATATTGAGTAAAAAACAACTTTTTGCATTTGCAAGATTTAAAAAAGCATATGTTTAGAGTAAAACTCCCAAAGATGCATTATTTCAGGCATTATTAGCCATTTTTCATGTGTGGTGTAGGATTTATGTTTAAATAACTGTCATATTGAGTGTTACAGTATACAGTCATATTGAGTAAAACCTCATTTTTGTATTTGCAAACCATTGAAAAACAACTGTATCGAGTAAAACTCACATGTATTCAATATCACAGGCATTTTTAGACATTTTGCACGTTTGGATTATGAATTATGTTTGAATATATTGTTATTCCTTTTTTCGCATTATCTCAGGATTCTAAGTACATTACTGTCAAATTGAGTAACAAATCAAATTTTGTTTTTGCAAACCTTACCAAATGTTTTTTTTCAGGAAAACTCTCGAAGATGCATTTCTTCAGTCATTATTAGACATTTTGCATGTGTATTTTTGGAGTTATGTTTCAAAAACTGTCATTTTGAGTGTGACCAATATGAGTTCAGTAAAATCTAATATTTGTATTTGTGATTCTTTCCAAAATACCTGATTCTGCTAAAACTCACATAAATTCAATATTAAAGGCTTTTTAAGACAAATTTCATATTTGGTTTTGGAGTTATGATTATAAACCTTTCATATTTAGTATGACAGTTACACTGTTATATTAAATAAAAAATCTAACTTGTGTCTTTGCAAACCTTACAAAAGATCATTTTTCTAGTACAACTAACAAAAAAACATATCTCTATGCATTATTAGCCATTTTGCATGTGTTGTTTAGAAATTATGTTTGAATAATTTTTTATTGCTTTTTTCGCATTATCTCAGGAGTCTAAGACTATTATAGTCATATTGACTAAAAAACTACTTTTTGCATTTGCAAGATTTAAAAAAGCATATGTTTCGGGTAAAACTCCCGAAGATGCATTATTTCAGGCATTATTAGCCATTTTTCATGTGTGGTGTAGGAGTTATCTTTAAATAACTGTCATATTGAGTGTTACAGTATACAGTCATATTGAGTAAAACCTCATGTTTGTATTTGCAAACCATTTAAAAACAACTGTATCTAGTAAAACTCACATGTATTCAATATCACAGGCATTTTTAGACATTTTGCACGTTTGGATTAGGAATTATGTTTGAATACATTTTTATTGCTTTTTTCGCATTATCTCAGGATTCTAAGTACATTACTGGCAAATTGAGTAACAAATCAAATTTTGTTTTTGCTAACCTTACCAGATGTTTTTTTTTTCAGGAGAACTCTCGAAGATATATTTCTTCAGGCATTATTAGACATTTTGCATGTGTATTTTTGGAGTTATGTTTCGAAAACTGTCATTTTGAGTGTGACCAATATGAGGCCAGTAAAACCTAATATTTGTATTTGTGATTCTTTCCAAAATACCTGATTCTGCAAAAACTTACATAAATTCAATATTAAAGGCTTTTTAAGACAAATGTCATATTTGGTTTTGGAGTTATGATTATAAACCTTTCATATTTAGTATGACAGTTACACTGTTATATTGAATAAAACAACTAACTTATGTCTTTGCAAACCTTACAAAAGATCATTTTTCTAGTACAACTAACCAAAATACATATCTCTAGGCATTATTAGCCATTTTGCATGTGTTGTTTAGAAGTTATGTTTGAATACATTTTTATTGCTTTTTTCGCATTATCTCAGGATTCTAAGACTATAATAGTCATATTGAGTAAAAAACTACTTTTTGCATTTGCAAGATTTAAAAAAGCATATGTTTCAAGTAGAACTCCCAAAGATGCATTATTTCAGGCGTTATTAGCTATTTTTATCATGTGTGGTGTAGGAGTTATGTTTAAATAACTGTCATATTGAGTGTTACAGTATACAGTCATATTGAGTAATTTGTATTTGCAAACCATTGAAAAACAACTGTATCTAGTAAAACTCACATGTATTCAATATCACAGGCATTTTTACACATTTTGCACGTTTGGATTAGGAATTAAGTTTGAATACATTTTTATTGCTTTTTTCGCATTATCTCAGGATTCTAAGTACATTACTGTCAAATTGAGTAACAAATCAAATTTTGCTTTTGCTAACCTTACCAGATGTTTTTTTTTTCAGGAGAACTCTCGAAGATATATTTCTTCAGGCATTATTAGACATTTTGCATGTGTATTTTTGGAGTTATGTTTCAAAAACTGTCATTTTGAGTGTGACCAATATGAGTTCAGTAAAACCTAATATTTGTATTTGTGATTCTTTCCAAAATACCTTATTCTGCTAAAACTTACATAAATTCAATATTAAAGGCTTTTTAAGACACATTTCATATTTGGTTTTGGAGTTATGATTATAAACCTTTCATATTTAGGATGACAGACAGTTACACTGTTATATTGAATAAAAAAACTAACTTGCGTCTTTGCAAACCTTACAAAAGATCATTTTTCTGGTACAACTAACAAAAAAACATATCTCTAGGCATTATTAGCCATTTTGCATGTGTTTTTTAGAAGTTATGTTTGAATACTTTTAATTGCTTTTTTCGCATTATCTCAGGATTCTAAGACTATTGTAGTCATATTGAGTAAAAAACTACTTTTTGAATTTGCAAGATTTAAAAAAACATATGTTTCGGGTAAAACTCCCAAAGATGCATTATTTCAGGCATTATTAGCCATTTTTCATGTGTGGTGTAGGAGTTATCTTTAAATAACTGTCATATTGAGTGTTACAGTATACAGTCATATTGAGTAAAACCTCATTTTTGTATTTGCAAACCATTGAAAAACAACTGTATCTAGTAAAACTCACATGTATTCAATATCACAGGCATTTTTAGACATTTTGCACGTTTGGATTAGGAATTATGTTTGAATAGATTTTTATTGCTTTGTTCGCATTATCTCAGGATTCTAAGTACATTACTGTCAAATTGAGTAACAAATCAAATTTTGTTTTTGCAAACCTTACCAAAGGTTTTTTTTCTGGAAAACTCTCAAAGATGCATTTCTTCAGGCATTATTAGACATTTTGCATGTGTATTTTTGGAGTTATGTTTCAAAAACTGTCATTTTGAGTGTGACCAATATGAGTTCAGTAAAATCTAATATTTGTATTTGTGATTCTTTCCAAAATACCTGATTCTGCTAAAACTCACATAAATTCAATATTAAAGGCTTTTTAAGACAAATTTCATATTTGGTTTTGGAGTTATGATTATAAACCTTTCATATTTAGTATGACAGTTACACTGTTATATTAAATAAAAAATCTAACTTGTGTCTTTGCAAACCTTACAAAAGATCATTTTTCTAGTACAACTAACAAAAAAACATATCTCTATGCATTATTAGCCATTTTGCATGTGTTGTTTAGAAATTATGTTTGAATAATTTTTTATTGCTTTTTTCGCATTATCTCAGGAGTCTAAGACTATTATAGTCATATTGACTAAAAAACTACTTTTTGCATTTGCAAGATTTAAAAAAGCATATGTTTCGGATAAAACTCCCGAAGATGCATTATTTCAGGCATTATTAGCCATTTTTCATGTGAGGTGTAGGAGTTATCTTTAAATAACTGTCATATTGAGTGTTACAGTATACAGTCATATTGAGTAAAACCTCATGTTTGTATTTGCAAACCATTTAAAAACAACTGTATCTAGTAAAACTCACATGTATTCAATATCACAGGCATTTTTAGACATTTTTCACGTTTGGATTAGGAATTATGTTTGAATACATTTTTATTGCTTTTTTCGCATTATCTCAGGATTCTAAGTACATTACTGTCAAATTGAGTAACAAATCAAATTTTGTTTTTGCTAACCTTACCAGATGTTTTTTTTTTCAGGAGAACTCTCGAAGATATATTTCTTCAGGCATTATTAGACATTTTGCATGTGTATTTTTGGAGTTATGTTTCGAAAACTGTCATTTTGAGTGTGACCAATATGAGGCCAGTAAAACCTAATATTTGTATTTGTGATTCTTTCCAAAATACCTGATTCTGCAAAAACTTACATAAATTCAATATTAAAGGCTTTTTAAGACAAATGTCATATTTGGTTTTGGAGTTATGATTATAAACCTTTCATATTTAGTATGACAGTTACACTGTTATATTGAATGAAACAACTAACTTGTGTCTTTGCAAACCTTACAAAAGATCATTTTTCTAGTACAACTAAGCAAAATACATATCTCTAGGCATTATTAGCCATTTTGCATGTGTTGTTTAGAAGTTATGTTTGAATACATTTTTATTGCTTTTTTCGCATTATCTCAGGATTCTAAGACTATAATAGTCATATTGAGTAAAAAACTACTTTTTGCATTTGCAAGATTTAAAAAAGCATATGTTTCGAGTAAAACTCCCAAAGATGCATTATTTCAGGCATTATTAGCCATTTTTCATGTGTGGTGTAGGAGTTATGTTTAAATAACTGTCATATTGAGTGTTACAGTATACAGTCATATTGAGTAAAACCTCATTTTTGTATTTGCAAACCATTGAAAAACAACTGTATCTAGTAAAACTCACATGTATTCAATATCACAGGCATTTTTAGACATTTTGCACGTTTGGATTAGGAATTATGTTTGAATACATTTGTATTTCTTTTTTCGCATTATCTCAGGATTCTAAGTACATGACTGTCAAATTGAGTAACAAATCAAATTTTTTTTTTGCAAACCTTACCAGATGTTTTTTTTTTCAGGAAAACTCTCGAAGATGCATTTCTTCAGGCATTATTAGACATTTTGCATGTGTATTTTTGGAGTTATGTTTCAAAAACTGTCATTTTGAGTGTGACCAATATGAGGCCAGTAAAATCTAATATTTGTATTTGTGATTCTTTCCAAAACACCTGATTCTGCTAAAACTCACATAAATTCAATATTAAAGGCTTTTCAAGACAAATTTCATATTTGGTTTTGGAGTTATGATTATAAACCTTTCATATTTAGGATGACAGTTACACTGTTAAATTGAATAAAAAAACTAACTTGTGTCTTTGCAAACCTTACAAAAGATCATATTTCTAGTACAACTAACAAAAAAACATATCTCTAGGCATTATTAGCCATTTTGCATGTGTTGTTTAGAAGTTATGTTTGAATACATTTTTATTGCTTTTTTCGCATTATCTCAGGATTCTAAGACTATTATAGTCATATTGAGTAAAAAACAACTTTTTGCATTTGCAAGATTTAAAAAAGCATATGTTTCGGGTAAAACTCCCGAAGATGCATTATTTCAGGCATTATTAGCCATTTTTCATGTGTGGTGTAGGAGTTATCTTTAAATAACTGTCACATTGAGTGTTACAGTATACAGTCATATTGGGTAAAACCTCATTTTTGTATTTGCAAACCATTGAAAAACAACTGTATCTAGTAAAACTCACATGTATTCAATATCACAGGCATTTTTAGACATTTTGCACGTTTGGATTAGGAATTATGTTTGAATAGATTTTTATTGCTTTGTTCGCATTATCTCAGGATTCTAAGTACATTACTGTCAAATTGAGTAACAAATCAAATTTTGTTTTTGCAAACCTTACCAAAGGTTTTTTTTCTGGAAAACTCTCAAAGATGCATTTCTTCAGGCATTATTAGACATTTTGCATGTGTATTTTTGGAGTTATGTTTCAAAAACTGTCATTTTGAGTGTGACCAATATGAGTTCAGTAAAATCTAATATTTGTATTTGTGATTCTTTCCAAAATACCTGATTCTGCTAAAACTCACATAAATTCAATATTAAAGGCTTTTTAAGACAAATTTCATATTTGGTTTTGGAGTTATGATTATAAACCTTTCATATTTAGTATGACAGTTACACTGTTATATTAAATAAAAAATCTAACTTGTGTCTTTGCAAACCTTACAAAAGATCATTTTTCTAGTACAACTAACAAAAAAACATATCTCTATGCATTATTAGCCATTTTGCATGTGTTGTTTAGAAATTATGTTTGAATAATTTTTTATTGCTTTTTTCGCATTATCTCAGGAGTCTAAGACTATTATAGTCATATTGACTAAAAAACTACTTTTTGCATTTGCAAGATTTAAAAAAGCATATGTTTCCAGTAAAACTCCCGAAGATGCATTATTTCAGGCATTATTAGCCATTTTTCATGTGAGGTGTAGGAGTTATCTTTAAATAACTGTCATATTGAGTGTTACAGTATACAGTCATATTGAGTAAAACCTCATGTTTGTATTTGCAAACCATTTAAAAACAACTGTATCTAGTAAAACTCACATGTATTCAATATCACAGGCATTTTTAGACATTTTTCACGTTTGGATTAGGAATTATGTTTGAATACATTTTTATTGCTTTTTTCGCATTATCTCAGGATTCTAAGTACATTACTGTCAAATTGAGTAACAAATCAAATTTTGTTTTTGCTAACCTTACCAGATGTTTTTTTTTTCAGGAGAACTCTCGAAGATATATTTCTTCAGGCATTATTAGACATTTTGCATGTGTATTTTTGGAGTTATGTTTCGAAAACTGTCATTTTGAGTGTGACCAATATGAGGCCAGTAAAACCTAATATTTGTATTTGTGATTCTTTCCAAAATACCTGATTCTGCAAAAACTTACATAAATTCAATATTAAAGGCTTTTTAAGACAAATGTCATATTTGGTTTTGGAGTTATGATTATAAACCTTTCATATTTAGTATGACAGTTACACTGTTATATTGAATGAAACAACTAACTTGTGTCTTTGCAAACCTTACAAAAGATCATTTTTCTAGTACAACTAAGCAAAATACATATCTCTAGGCATTATTAGCCATTTTGCATGTGTTGTTTAGAAGTTATGTTTGAATACATTTTTATTGCTTTTTTCGCATTATCTCAGGATTCTAAGACTATAATAGTCATATTGAGTAAAAAACTACTTTTTGCATTTGCAAGATTTAAAAAAGCATATGTTTCGAGTAAAACTCCCAAAGATGCATTATTTCAGGCATTATTAGCCATTTTTCATGTGTGGTGTAGGAGTTATGTTTAAATAACTGTCATATTGAGTGTTACAGTATACAGTCATATTGAGTAAAACCTCATTTTTGTATTTGCAAACCATTGAAAAACAACTGTATCTAGTAAAACTCACATGTATTCAATATCACAGGCATTTTAGACATTTTGCACGTTTGGATTAGGAATTATGTTTGAATACATTTTTATTGCTTTTTTCGCATTATCTCAGGATTCTAAGTGCATTACTGTCAAATTGAGTAACAAATCAAATTTTGTTTTTGCAAACCTTACCAAATGTTTTTTTTTTCAGGAAAACTCTCGAAGATGCATTTCTTCAGGCATTATTAGACATTTTGCATGTGTATTTTTGGAGTTATGTTTCAAAAACTGTCATTTTGAGTGTGACCAATATGAGTTCAGTAAAATCAAATATTTGTATTTGTGATTCTTTCCAAAATACCTGATTCTGCTAAAACTCACATAAATTCAATATTAAAGGCTTTTTAAGACAAATTTCATATTTGGTTTTGGAGTTATGATTATAAACCTTTCATATTTAGTATGACAGTTACACTGTTATATTAAATAAAAAATCTAACTTGTGTCTTTGCAAAACCTTACAAAAGATCATTTTTCTAGTACAACTAACAAAAAAACATATCTCTATGCATTATTAGCCATTTTGCATGTGTTGTTTAGAAATTATGTTTGAATAATTTTTTATTGCTTTTTTCGCATTATCTCAGGAGTCTAAGACTATTATAGTCATATTGACTAAAAAACTACTTTTTGCATTTGCAAGATTTAAAAAAGCATATGTTTCGGGTAAAACTCCCGAAGATGCATTATTTCAGGCATTATTAGCCATTTTTCATGTGTGGTGTAGGAGTTATCTTTAAATAACTGTCATATTGAGTGTTACAGTATACAGTCATATTGAGTAAAACCTCATGTTTGTATTTGCAAACCATTTAAAAACAACTGTATCTAGTAAAACTCACATGTATTCAATATCACAGGCATTTTTAGACATTTTGCACGTTTGGATTAGGGCTTATGTTTGAATACATTTTTATTGCTTTTTTCGCATTATCTCAGGATTCTAAGTACATTACTGGCAAATTGAGTAACAAATCAAATTTTGTTTTTGCTAACCTTACCAGATGTTTTTTTTTTCAGGAGAACTCTCGAAGATATATTTCTTTAGGCATTATTAGACATTTTGCATGTGTATTTTTGGAGTTATGTTTCGAAAACTGTCATTTTGAGTGTGACCAATATGAGGCCAGTAAAACCTAATATTTGTATTTGTGATTCTTTCCAAAATACCTGATTCTGCAAAAACTTACATAAATTCAATATTAAAGGCTTTTTAAGACAAATGTCATATTTGGTTTTGGAGTTATGATTATAAACCTTTCATATTTAGTATGACAGTTACACTGTTATATTGAATAAAACAACTAACTTATGTCTTTGCAAACCTTACAAAAGATCATTTTTCTAGTACAACTAACCAAACTACATATCTCTAGGCATTATTAGCCATTTTGCATGTGTTGTTTAGAAGTTATGTTTGAATACATTTTTATTGCTTTTTTCGCATTATCTCAGGATTCTAAGACTATAATAGTCATATTGAGTAAAAAACTACTTTTTGCATTTGCAAGATTTAAAAAAGCATATGTTTCGAGTAAAACTCCCAAAGATGCATTATTTCAGGCATTATTAGCCATTTTTCATGTGTGGTGTAGGAGTTATGTTTAAATAACTGTCATATTGAGTGTTACAGTATACAGTCATATTGAGTAAAACCTCATTTTTGTATTTGCAAACCATTGAAAAACAACTGTATCTAGTAAAACTCACATGTATTCAATATCACAGGCATTTTTAGACATTTTGCACGTTTGGATTAGGAATTATGTTTGAATACATTTGTATTTCTTTTTTCGCATTATCTCAGGATTCTAAGTACATGACTGTCAAATTGAGTAACAAATCAAATTTTGTTTTTGCAAACCTTACCAGATGTTTTTTTTTTTTCAGGAAAACTCTCGAAGATGCATTTCTTCAGGCATTATTAGACATTTTGCATGTGTATTTTTGGAGTTATGTTTCAAAAACTGTCATTTTGAGTGTGACCAATATGAGGCCAGTAAAATCTAATATTTGTATTTGTGATTCTTTCCAAAACACCTGATTCTGCTAAAACTCACATAAATTCAATATTAAAGGCTTTTTAAGACAAATTTCATATTTGGTTTTGGAGTTATGATTATAAACCTTTCATATTTAGGATGACAGTTACACTGTTAAATTGAATAAAAAAACTAACTTGTGTCTTTGCAAACCTTACAAAAGATCATATTTCTAGTACAACTAACAAAAAAACATATCTCTAGGCATTATTAGCCATTTTGCATGTGTTGTTTAGAAGTTATGTTTGAATACATTTTTATTGCTTTTTTCGCATTATCTCAGGATTCTAAGACTATTATAGTCATATTGAGTAAAAAACTACTTTTTGCATTTGCAAGATTTAAAAAAGCATATGTTTCGGGTAAAACTCCCGAAGATGCATTATTTCAGGCATTATTAGCCATTTTTCATGTGTGGTGTAGGAGTTATCTTTAAATAACTGTCATATTGAGTCTTACAGTATACAGTCATATTGAGTAAAACCTCATGTTTGTATTTGCAAACCATTTAAAAACAACTGTATCTAGTAAAACTCACATGTATTCAATATCACAGGCATTTTTAGACATTTTGCACGTTTGGATTAGGAATTATGTTTGAATACATTTTTATTGCTTTTTTCGCATTATCTCAGGATTCTAAGTACATGACTGTCAAATTGAGTAACAAATCAAATTTTGTTTTTGCTAACCTTACCAGATGTTTTTTTTTTCAGGAGAACTCTCGAAGATATATTTCTTCAGGCATTATTAGACATTTTGCATGTGTATTTTTGGAGTTATGTTTCGAAAACTGTCATTTTGAGTGTGACCAATATGAGGCCAGTAAAACCTAATATTTGTATTTGTGATTCTTTCCAAAATACCTGATTCTGCAAAAACTTACATAAATTCAATATTAAAGGCTTTTTAAGACAAATGTCATATTTGGTTTTGGAGTTATGATTATAAACCTTTCATATTTAGTATGACAGTTACACTGTTATATTGAATAAAACAACTAACTTGTGTCTTTGCAAACCTTACAAAAGATCATTTTTCTAGTACAACTAACCAAAATACATATCTCTAGGCATTATTAGCCATTTTGCATGTGTTGTTTAGAAGTTATGTTTGAATACATTTTTATTGCTTTTTTCGCATTATCTCAGGATTCTAAGACTATAATAGTCATATTGAGTAAAAAACTACTTTTTGCATTTGCAAGATTTAAAAAAGCATATGTTTCGAGTAAAACTCCCAAAGATGCATTATTTCAGGCATTATTAGCCATTTTCATGTGTGGTGTAGGAGTTATGTTTAAATAACTGTCATATTGAGTGTTACAGTATACAGTCATATTGAGTAAAACCTCATTTTTGTATTTGCAAACCATTGAAAAACAACTGGATCTAGTAAAACTCCCATGTATTCAATATCACAGGCATTTTTAGACATTTTGCACGTTTGGATTAGTAATTATGTTTGAATACATTTGTATTTCTTTTTTCGCATTATCTCAGGATTCTAAGTACATGACTGTCAAATTGAGTAACAAATCAAATTTTGTTTTTGCAAACCTTACCAGATGTTTTTTTTTTTTCAGGAAAACTCTCGAAGATGCATTTCTTCAGGCATTATTAGACATTTTGCATGTGTATTTTTGGAGTTATGTTTCAAAAACTGTCATTTTGAGTGTGACCAATATGAGGCCAGTAAAATCTAATATTTGTATTTGTGATTCTTTCCAAAACACCTGATTCTGCTAAAACTCACATAAATTCAATATTAAAGGCTTTTTAAGACAAATTTCATATTTGGTTTTGGAGTTATGATTATAAACCTTTCATATTTAGGATGACAGTTACACTGTTAAATTGAATAAAAAAACTAACTTGTGTCTTTGCAAACCTTACAAAAGATCATATTTCTAGTACAACTAACAAAAAAACATATCTCTAGGCATTATTAGCCATTTTGCATGTGTTGTTTAGAAGTTATGTTTGAATACATTTTTATTGCTTTTTTCGCATTATCTCAGGATTCTAAGACTATTATAGTCATATTGAGTAAAAAACAACTTTTTGCATTTGCAAGATTTAAAAAAGCATATGTTTCGGGTAAAACTCCCGAAGATGCATTATTTCAGGCATTATTAGCCATTTTTCATGTGTGGTGTAGGAGTTATCTTTAAATAACTGTCACATTGAGTGTTACAGTATACAGTCATATTGAGTAAAACCTCATTTTTGTATTTGCAAACCATTGAAAAACAACTGTATCTAGTAAAACTCACATGTATTCAATATCACAGGCATTTTTAGACATTTTGCACGTTTGGATTAGGAATTATGTTTGAATACATTTTTATTGCTTTTTTCGCATTATCTCAGGATTCTAAGTACATTACTGTCAAATTGAGTAACAAATCAAATTTTGTTTTTGCAAACCTTACCAAATGTTTTTTTTCTGGAAAACTCTCAAAGATGCATTTCTTCAGGCATTATTAGACATTTTGCATGTGTATTTTTGGAGTTATGTTTCAAAAACTGTCATTTTGAGTGTGACCAATATGAGTTCAGTAAAATTTAATATTTGTATTTGTGATTCTTTCCAAAATACCTGATTCTGCTAAAACTCACATAAATTCAATATTAAAGGCTTTTTAAGACAAATTTCATATTTGGTTTTGGAGTTATGATTATAAACCTATCATATTTAGTATGACAGTTACACTGTTATATTAAATAAAAAATCTAACTTGTGTCTTTGCAAACCTTACAAAAGATCATTTTTCTAGTACAACTAACACAAAAACATATCTCTAGGCATTATTAGCCATTTTGCATGTGTTGTTTAGAAGTTATGTTTGAATACATTTTTATTGCTTTTTTCGCATTATCTCAGGAGTCTAAGACTATTATAGTCATATTGACTAAAAAACTACTTTTTGAATTTGCAAGATTTAAAAAAGCATATGTTTCGAGTAAAACTCCCAAAGATGCATTATTTCAGGCATTATTAGCCATTTTTCATGTGTGGTGTAGGAGTTATGTTTAAATAACTGTCATATTGAGTGTTACAGTATACAGTCATATTGAGTAAAACCTCATTTTTGTATTTGCAAACCATTGAAAAACAACTGTATCTAGTAAAACTCACATGTATTCATTATCACAGGCATTTTTTGACATTTTGCACGTTTGGATTAGGAATTATGTTTGAATACATTTTTATTGCTTTTTTCGCATTATCTCAGGATTCTAAGTGCATTACTGTCAAATTGAGTAACAAATCAAATTTTGTTTTTGCAAACCTTACCAAATGTTTTTTTTTTCAGGAAAACTCTCGAAGATGCATTTCTTCAGGCATTATTAGACATTTTGCATGTGTATTTTTGGAGTTATGTTTCAAAAACTGTCATTTTGAGTGTGACCAATATGAGTTCAGTAAAATCAAATATTTGTATTTGTGATTCTTTCCAAAATACCTGATTCTGCTAAAACTCACATAAATTCAATATTAAAGGCTTTTTAAGACAAATTTCATATTTGGTTTTGGAGTTATGATTATAAACCTTTCATATTTAGTATGACAGTTACACTGTTATATTGAATAACAAAACTAACTTGTGTCTTTGCAAACCTTACAAAAGATCATTTTTCTAGTACAACTAACCAAAATACATATCTCTAGGCATTATTAGCCATTTTGCATGTGTTGTTTAGAAGTTATGTTTGAATACATTTGTATTGCTTTTTTCGCATTATGTCAGGATTTTAAGACTATTATAGTCATATTGAGTAAAAAACAACTTTTTGCATTTGCAAGATTTAAAAAAGCATATGTTTAGAGTAAAACTCCCAAAGATGCATTATTTCAGGCATTATTAGCCATTTTTCATGTGTGGTGTAGGATTTATGTTTAAATAACTGTCATATTGAGTGTTACAGTATACAGTCATATTGAGTAAAACCTCATTTTTGTATTTGCAAACCATTGAAAAACAACTGTATCGAGTAAAACTCACATGTATTCAATATCACAGGCATTTTTAGACATTTTGCACGTTTGGATTATGAATTATGTTTGAATATATTGTTATTCATTTTTTCGCATTATCTCAGGATTCTAAGTACATTACTGTCAAATTGAGTAACAAATCAAATTTTGTTTTTGCAAACCTTACCAAATGTTTTTTTTCAGGAAAACTCTCGAAGATGCATTTCTTCAGTCATTATTAGACATTTTGCATGTGTATTTTTGGAGTTATGTTTCAAAAACTGTCATTTTGAGTGTGACCAATATGAGTTCAGTAAAATCTAATATTTGTATTTGTGATTCTTTCCAAAATACCTGATTCTGCTAAAACTCACATAAATTCAATATTAAAGGCTTTTTAAGACAAATTTCATATTTGGTTTTGGAGTTATGATTATAAACCTTTCATATTAGTATGACAGTTACACTGTTATATTAAATAAAAAATCTAACTTGTGTCTTTGCAAACCTTACAAAAGATCATTTTTCTAGTACAACTAACAAAAAAACATATCTCTATGCATTATTAGCCATTTTGCATGTGTTGTTTAGAAATTATGTTTGAATAATTTTTTATTGCTTTTTTTCGCATTATCTCAGGAGTCTAAGACTATTATAGTCATATTGACTAAAAAACTACTTTTTGCATTTGCAAGATTTAAAAAAGCATATGTTTCGGGTAAAACTCCCGAAGATGCATTATTTCAGGCATTATTAGCCATTTTTCATGTGTGGTGTAGGAGTTATCTTTAAATAACTGTCATATTGAGTGTTACAGTATACAGTCATATTGAGTAAAACCTCATGTTTGTATTTGCAAACCATTTAAAAACAACTGTATCTAGTAAAACTCACATGTATTCAATATCACAGGCATTTTTAGACATTTTGCACGTTTGGATTAGGAATTATGTTTGAATACATTTTTATTGCTTTTTTCGCATTATCTCAGGATTCTAAGTACATTACTGGCAAATTGAGTAACAAATCAAATTTTGTTTTTGCTAACCTTACCAGATGTTTTTTTTTTCAGGAGAACTCTCGAAGATATATTTCTTCAGGCATTATTAGACATTTTGCATGTGTATTTTTGGAGTTATGTTTCGAAAACTGTCATTTTGAGTGTGACCAATATGAGGCCAGTAAAACCTAATATTTGTATTTGTGATTCTTTCCAAAATACCTGATTCTGCAAAAACTTACATAAATTCAATATTAAAGGCTTTTTAAGACAAATGTCATATTTGGTTTTGGAGTTATGATTATAAACCTTTCATATTTAGTATGACAGTTACACTGTTATATTGAATAAAACAACTAACTTATGTCTTTGCAAACCTTACAAAAGATCATTTTTCTAGTACAACTAACCAAAATACATATCTCTAGGCATTATTAGCCATTTTGCATGTGTTGTTTAGAAGTTATGTTTGAATACATTTTTATTGCTTTTTTCGCATTAACTTCAGGATTCTAAGACTATAATAGTCATATTGAGTAAAAAACTACTTTTTGCATTTGCAAGATTTAAAAAAGCATATGTTTCAAGTAGAACTCCCAAAGATGCATTATTTCAGGCGTTATTAGCTATTTTTATCATGTGTGGTGTAGGAGTTATGTTTAAATAAACTGTCATATTGAGTGTTACAGTATACAGTCATATTGAGTAATTTGTATTTGCAAACCATTGAAAAACAACTGTATCTAGTAAAACTCACATGTATTCAATATCACAGGCATTTTTACACATTTTGCACGTTTGGATTAGGAATTAAGTTTGAATACATTTTTATTGCTTTTTTCGCATTATCTCAGGATTCTAAGTACATTACTGTCAAATTGAGTAACAAATCAAATTTTGCTTTTGCTAACCTTACCAGATGTTTTTTTTTTCAGGAGAACTCTCCGAAGATATATTTCTTCAGGCATTATTAGACATTTTGCATGTGTATTTTTGGAGTTATGTTTCAAAAACTGTCATTTTGAGTGTGACCAATATGAGTTCAGTAAAACCTAATATTTGTATTTGTGATTCTTTCCAAAATACCTTATTCTGCTAAAACTTACATAAATTCAATATTAAAGGCTTTTTAAGACACATTTCATATTTGGTTTTGGAGTTATGATTATAAACCTTTCATATTTAGGATGACAGACAGTTACACTGTTATATTGAATAAAAAAACTAACTTGCGTCTTTGCAAACCTTACAAAAGATCATTTTTCTGGTACAACTAACAAAAAAACATATCTCTAGGCATTATTAGCCATTTTGCATGTGTTTTTTTAGAAGTTATGTTTGAATACTTTTAATTGCTTTTTTCGCATTATCTCAGGATTCTAAGACTATTGTAGTCATATTGAGTAAAAAACTACTTTTTGAATTTGCAAGATTTAAAAAAACATATGTTTCGGGTAAAACTCCCAAAGATGCATTATTTCAGGCATTATTAGCCATTTTTCATGTGTGGTGTAGGAGTTATCTTTAAATAACTGTCATATTGAGTGTTACAGTATACAGTCATATTGAGTAAAACCTCATTTTTGTATTTGCAAACCATTGAAAAACAACTGTATCTAGTAAAACTCACATGTATTCAATATCACAGGCATTTTTAGACATTTTGCACGTTTGGATTAGGAATTATGTTTGAATAGATTTTTATTGCTTTGTTCGCATTATCTCAGGATTCTAAGTACATTACTGTCAAATTGAGTAACAAATCAAATTTTGTTTTTGCAAACCTTACCAAAGGTTTTTTTTCTGGAAAACTCTCAAAGATGCATTTCTTCAGGCATTATTAGACATTTTGCATGTGTATTTTTGGAGTTATGTTTCAAAAACTGTCATTTTGAGTGTGACCAATATGAGTTCAGTAAAATCTAATATTTGTATTTGTGATTCTTTCCAAAATACCTGATTCTGCTAAAACTCACATAAATTCAATATTAAAGGCTTTTTAAGACAAATTTCATATTTGGTTTTGGAGTTATGATTATAACCTTTCATATTTTAGTATGACAGTTACACTGTTATATTAAATAAAAAATCTAACTTGTGTCTTTGCAAACCTTACAAAAGATCATTTTTCTAGTACAACTAACAAAAAAACATATCTCTATGCATTATTAGCCATTTTGCATGTGTTGTTTAGAAATTATGTTTGAATAATTTTTTATTGCTTTTTTCGCATTATCTCAGGAGTCTAAGACTATTATAGTCATATTGACTAAAAAACTACTTTTTGCATTTGCAAGATTTAAAAAAGCATATGTTTCGGATTAAAACTCCGAAGATGCATTATTTCAGGCATTATTAGCCATTTTTCATGTGAGGTGTAGGAGTTATCTTTAAATAACTGTCATATTGAGTGTTACAGTATACAGTCATATTGAGTAAAACCTCATGTTTGTATTTGCAAACCATTTAAAAACAACTGTATCTAGTAAAACTCACATGTATTCAATATCACAGGCATTTTTAGACATTTTTCACGTTTGGATTAGGAATTATGTTTGAATACATTTTTATTGCTTTTTTCGCATTATCTCAGGATTCTAAGTACATTACTGTCAAATTGAGTAACAAATCAAATTTTGTTTTTGCTAACCTTACCAGATGTTTTTTTTTTCAGGAGAACTCTCGAAGATATATTTCTTCAGGCATTATTAGACATTTTGCATGTGTATTTTTGGAGTTATGTTTCGAAAACTGTCATTTTGAGTGTGACCAATATGAGGCCAGTAAAACCTAATATTTGTATTTGTGATTCTTTCCAAAATACCTGATTCTGCAAAAACTTACATAAATTCAATATTAAAGGCTTTTAGACAAATGTCATATTTGGTTTTGGAGTTATGATTATAAACCTTTCATATTTAGTATGACAGTTACACTGTTATATTGAATGAAACAACTAACTTGTGTCTTTGCAAACCTTACAAAAGATCATTTTTCTAGTACAACTAAGCAAAATACATATCTCTAGGCATTATTAGCCATTTTGCATGTGTTGTTTAGAAGTTATGTTTGAATACATTTTTATTGCTTTTTTCGCATTATCTCAGGATTCTAAGACTATAATAGTCATATTGAGTAAAAAACTACTTTTTGCATTTGCAAGATTTAAAAAAGCATATGTTTCGAGTAAAACTCCAAAGATGCATTATTTCAGGCATTATTAGCCATTTTTCATGTGTGGTGTAGGAGTTATGTTTAAATAACTGTCATATTGAGTGTTACAGTATACAGTCATATTGAGTAAAACCTCATTTTTGTATTTGCAAACCATTGAAAAACAACTGTATCTAGTAAAACTCACATGTATTCAATATCACAGGCATTTTTAGACATTTTGCACGTTTGGATTAGGAATTATGTTTGAATACATTTGTATTTCTTTTTTCGCATTATCTCAGGATTCTAAGTACATGACTGTCAAATTGAGTAACAAATCAAATTATTTTTTTGCAAACCTTACCAGATGTTTTTTTTTTTCAGGAAAACTCTCGAAGATGCATTTCTTCAGGCATTATTAGACATTTTGCATGTGTATTTTTGGAGTTATGTTTCAAAAACTGTCATTTTGAGTGTGACCAATATGAGGCCAGTAAAATCTAATATTTGTATTTGTGATTCTTTCCAAAACACCTGATTCTGCTAAAACTCACATAAATTCAATATTAAAGGCTTTTCAAGACAAATTTCATATTTGGTTTTGGAGTTATGATTATAAACCTTTCATATTTAGGATGACAGTTACACTGTTAAATTGAATAAAAAAACTAACTTGTGTCTTTGCAAACCTTACAAAAGATCATATTTCTAGTACAACTAACAAAAAAACATATCTCTAGGCATTATTAGCCATTTTGCATGTGTTGTTTAGAAGTTATGTTTGAATACATTTTTATTGCTTTTTTCGCATTATCTCAGGATTCTAAGACTATTATAGTCATATTGAGTAAAAAACAACTTTTTGCATTTGCAAGATTTAAAAAAGCATATGTTTCGGGTAAAACTCCCGAAGATGCATTATTTCAGGCATTATTAGCCATTTTTCATGTGTGGTGTAGGAGTTATCTTTAAATAACTGTCACATTGAGTGTTACAGTATACAGTCATATTGGGTAAAACCTCATTTTTGTATTTGCAAACCATTGAAAAACAACTGTATCTAGTAAAACTCACATGTATTCAATATCACAGGCATTTTTAGACATTTTGCACGTTTGGATTAGGAATTATGTTTGAATACATTTTTATTGCTTTTTTTGCATTATCTCAGGATTCTAAGTACATTACTGTCAAATTGAGTAACAAATCAAATTTTGTTTTTGCAAACCTTACCAAATGTTTTTTTTTCTGGAAAACTCTCAAAGATGCATTTCTTCAGGCATTATTAGACATTTTGCATGTGTATTTTTGGAGTTATGTTTCAAAAACTGTCATTTTGAGTGTGACCAATATGAGTTCAGTAAAATCTAATATTTGTATTTGTGATTCTTTCCAAAATACCTGATTCTGCTAAAACTCACATAAATTCAATATTAAAGGCTTTTTAAGACAAATTTCATATTTGGTTTTGGAGTTATGATTATAAACCTATCATATTTGGTATGACAGTTACACTGTTATATTAAATAAAAAATCTAACTTGTGTCTTTGCAAACCTTACAAAAGATCATTTTTCTAGTACAACTAACAAAAAAACATATCTCTAGGCATTATTAGCCAATTTGCATGTGTTGTTTAGAAGTTATGTTTGAATACATTTTTATTGCTTTTTTCGCATTATCTCAGGAGTCTAAGACTATTATAGTCATATTGACTAAAAAACTACTTTTTGAATTTGCAAGATTTAAAAAAGCATATGTTTCGAGTAAAACTCCCAAAGATGCATTATTTCAGGCATTATTAGCCATTTTTCATGTGTGGTGTAGGAGTTATGTTTAAATAACTGTCATATTGAGTGTTACAGTATACAGTCATATTGAGTAAAACCTCATTTTTGTATTTGCAAACCATTGAAAAACAACTGTATCTAGTAAAACTCACATGTATTCAATATCACAGGCATTTTTAGACATTTTGCACGTTTGGATTAGGAATTATGTTTGAATACATTTTTATTGCTTTTTTCGCATTATCTCAGGATTCTAAGTGCATTACTGTCAAATTGAGTAACAAATCAAATTTTGTTTTTGCAAACCTTACCAAATGTTTTTTTTTTCAGGAAAACTCTCGAAGATGCATTTCTTCAGGCATTATTAGACATTTTGCATGTGTATTTTTGGAGTTATGTTTCAAAAACTGTCATTTTGAGTGTGACCAATATGAGTTCAGTAAAATCTAATATTTGTATTTGTGATTCTTTCCAAAATACCTGATTCTGCTAAAACTCACATAAATTCAATATTAAAGGCTTTTTAAGACAAATTTCATATTTGGTTTTGGAGTTATGATTATAAACCTTTCATATTTAGTATGACAGTTACACTGTTATATTAAATAAAAAATCTAACTTGTGTCTTTGCAAACCTTACAAAAGATCATTTTTCTAGTACAACTAACAAAAAAACATATCTCTATGCATTATTAGCCATTTTGCATGTGTTGTTTAGAAATTATGTTTGAATAATTTTTTATTGCTTTTTTCGCATTATCTCAGGAGTCTAAGACTATTATAGTCATATTGACTAAAAAACTACTTTTTGCATTTGCAAGATTTAAAAAAGCATATGTTTCGGGTAAAACTCCCGAAGATGCATTATTTCAGGCATTATTAGCCATTTTTCATGTGTGGTGTAGGAGTTATCTTTAAATAACTGTCATATTGAGTGTTACAGTATACAGTCATATTGAGTAAAACCTCATTTTTGTATTTGCAAACCATTGAAAAACAACTGTATCTAGTAAAACTCACATGTATTCAATATCACAGGCATTTTTAGACATTTTGCACGTTTGGATTAGGAATTATGTTTGAATAGATTTTTATTGCTTTGTTCGCATTATCTCAGGATTCTAAGTACATTACTGTCAAATTGAGTAACAAATCAAATTTTGTTTTTGCAAACCTTACCAAAGGTTTTTTTTCTGGAAAACTCTCAAAGATGCATTTCTTCAGGCATTATTAGACATTTTGCATGTGTATTTTTGGAGTTATGTTTCAAAAACTGTCATTTTGAGTGTGACCAATATGAGTTCAGTAAAATCTAATATTTGTATTTGTGATTCTTTCCAAAATACCTGATTCTGCTAAAACTCACATAAATTCAATATTAAAGGCTTTTTAAGACAAATTTCATATTTGGTTTTGGAGTTATGATTATAAACCTTTCATATTTAGTATGACAGTTACACTGTTATATTAAATAAAAAATCTAACTTGTGTCTTTGCAAACCTTACAAAAGATCATTTTTCTAGTACAACTAACAAAAAAACATATCTCTATGCATTATTAGCCATTTTGCATGTGTTGTTTAGAAATTATGTTTGAATAATTTTTTATTGCTTTTTTCGCATTATCTCAGGAGTCTAAGACTATTATAGTCATATTGACTAAAAAACTACTTTTTGCATTTGCAAGATTTAAAAAAGCATATGTTTCCAGTAAAACTCCCGAAGATGCATTATTTCAGGCATTATTAGCCATTTTTCATGTGAGGTGTAGGAGTTATCTTTAAATAACTGTCATATTGAGTGTTACAGTATACAGTCATATTGAGTAAAACCTCATGTTTGTATTTGCAAACCATTTAAAAACAACTGTATCTAGTAAAACTCACATGTATTCAATATCACAGGCATTTTTAGACATTTTTCACGTTTGGATTAGGAATTATGTTTGAATACATTTTTATTGCTTTTTTCGCATTATCTCAGGATTCTAAGTACATTACTGTCAAATTGAGTAACAAATCAAATTTTGTTTTTGCTAACCTTACCAGATGTTTTTTTTTTCAGGAGAACTCTCGAAGATATATTTCTTCAGGCATTATTAGACATTTTGCATGTGTATTTTTGGAGTTATGTTTCGAAAACTGTCATTTTGAGTGTGACCAATATGAGGCCAGTAAAACCTAATATTTGTATTTGTGATTCTTTCCAAAATACCTGATTCTGCAAAAACTTACATAAATTCAATATTAAAGGCTTTTTAAGACAAATGTCATATTTGGTTTTGGAGTTATGATTATAAACCTTTCATATTTAGTATGACAGTTACACTGTTATATTGAATGAAACAACTAACTTGTGTCTTTGCAAACCTTACAAAAGATCATTTTTCTAGTACAACTAAGCAAAATACATATCTCTAGGCATTATTAGCCATTTTGCATGTGTTGTTTAGAAGTTATGTTTGAATACATTTTTATTGCTTTTTTCGCATTATCTCAGGATTCTAAGACTATAATAGTCATATTGAGTAAAAAACTACTTTTTGCATTTGCAAGATTTAAAAAAGCATATGTTTCGAGTAAAACTCCCAAAGATGCATTATTTCAGGCATTATTAGCCATTTTTCATGTGTGGTGTAGGAGTTATGTTTAAATAACTGTCATATTGAGTGTTACAGTATACAGTCATATTGAGTAAAACCTCATTTTTGTATTTGCAAACCATTGAAAAACAACTGTATCTAGTAAAACTCACATGTATTCAATATCACAGGCATTTTTAGACATTTTGCACGTTTGGATTAGGAATTATGTTTGAATACATTTTTATTGCTTTTTTCGCATTATCTCAGGATTCTAAGTGCATTACTGTCAAATTGAGTAACAAATCAAATTTTGTTTTTGCAAACCTTACCAAATGTTTTTTTTTTCAGGAAAACTCTCGAAGATGCATTTCTTCAGGCATTATTAGACATTTTGCATGTGTATTTTTGGAGTTATGTTTCAAAAACTGTCATTTTGAGTGTGACCAATATGAGTTCAGTAAAATCAAATATTTGTATTTGTGATTCTTTCCAAAATACCTGATTCTGCTAAAACTCACATAAATTCAATATTAAAGGCTTTTTAAGACAAATTTCATATTTGGTTTTGGAGTTATGATTATAAACCTTTCATATTTAGTATGACAGTTACACTGTTATATTAAATAAAAAATCTAACTTGTGTCTTTGCAAACCTTACAAAAGATCATTTTTCTAGTACAACTAACAAAAAAACATATCTCTATGCATTATTAGCCATTTTGCATGTGTTGTTTAGAAATTATGTTTGAATAATTTTTTATTGCTTTTTTCGCATTATCTCAGGAGTCTAAGACTATTATAGTCATATTGACTAAAAAACTACTTTTTGCATTTGCAAGATTTAAAAAAGCATATGTTTCGGGTAAAACTCCCGAAGATGCATTATTTCAGGCATTATTAGCCATTTTTCATGTGTGGTGTAGGAGTTATCTTTAAATAACTGTCATATTGAGTGTTACAGTATACAGTCATATTGAGTAAAACCTCATGTTTGTATTTGCAAACCATTTAAAAACAACTGTATCTAGTAAAACTCACATGTATTCAATATCACAGGCATTTTTAGACATTTTGCACGTTTGGATTAGGGCTTATGTTTGAATACATTTTTATTGCTTTTTTCGCATTATCTCAGGATTCTAAGTACATTACTGGCAAATTGAGTAACAAATCAAATTTTGTTTTTGCTAACCTTACCAGATGTTTTTTTTTTCAGGAGAACTCTCGAAGATATATTTCTTTAGGCATTATTAGACATTTTGCATGTGTATTTTTGGAGTTATGTTTCGAAAACTGTCATTTTGAGTGTGACCAATATGAGGCCAGTAAAACCTAATATTTGTATTTGTGATTCTTTCCAAAATACCTGATTCTGCAAAAACTTACATAAATTCAATATTAAAGGCTTTTTAAGACAAATGTCATATTTGGTTTTGGAGTTATGATTATAAACCTTTCATATTTAGTATGACAGTTACACTGTTATATTGAATAAAACAACTAACTTATGTCTTTGCAAACCTTACAAAAGATCATTTTTCTAGTACAACTAACCAAACTACATATCTCTAGGCATTATTAGCCATTTTGCATGTGTTGTTTAGAAGTTATGTTTGAATACATTTTTATTGCTTTTTTCGCATTATCTCAGGATTCTAAGACTATAATAGTCATATTGAGTAAAAAACTACTTTTTGCATTTGCAAGATTTAAAAAAGCATATGTTTCGAGTAAAACTCCCAAAGATGCATTATTTCAGGCATTATTAGCCATTTTTCATGTGTGGTGTAGGAGTTATGTTTAAATAACTGTCATATTGAGTGTTACAGTATACAGTCATATTGAGTAAAACCTCATTTTTGTATTTGCAAACCATTGAAAAACAACTGTATCTAGTAAAACTCACATGTATTCAATATCACAGGCATTTTTAGACATTTTGCACGTTTGGATTAGGAATTATGTTTGAATACATTTGTATTTCTTTTTTCGCATTATCTCAGGATTCTAAGTACATGACTGTCAAATTGAGTAACAAATCAAATTTTGTTTTTGCAAACCTTACCAGATGTTTTTTTTTTTTCAGGAAAACTCTCGAAGATGCATTTCTTCAGGCATTATTAGACATTTTGCATGTGTATTTTTGGAGTTATGTTTCAAAAACTGTCATTTTGAGTGTGACCAATATGAGGCCAGTAAAATCTAATATTTGTATTTGTGATTCTTTCCAAAACACCTGATTCTGCTAAAACTCACATAAATTCAATATTAAAGGCTTTTTAAGACAAATTTCATATTTGGTTTTGGAGTTATGATTATAAACCTTTCATATTTAGGATGACAGTTACACTGTTAAATTGAATAAAAAAACTAACTTGTGTCTTTGCAAACCTTACAAAAGATCATATTTCTAGTACAACTAACAAAAAAACATATCTCTAGGCATTATTAGCCATTTTGCATGTGTTGTTTAGAAGTTATGTTTGAATACATTTTTATTGCTTTTTTCGCATTATCTCAGGATTCTAAGACTATTATAGTCATATTGAGTAAAAAACTACTTTTTGCATTTGCAAGATTTAAAAAAGCATATGTTTCGGGTAAAACTCCCGAAGATGCATTATTTCAGGCATTATTAGCCATTTTTCATGTGTGGTGTAGGAGTTATCTTTAAATAACTGTCATATTGAGTCTTACAGTATACAGTCATATTGAGTAAAACCTCATGTTTGTATTTGCAAACCATTTAAAAACAACTGTATCTAGTAAAACTCACATGTATTCAATATCACAGGCATTTTTAGACATTTTGCACGTTTGGATTAGGAATTATGTTTGAATACATTTTTATTGCTTTTTTCGCATTATCTCAGGATTCTAAGTACATGACTGTCAAATTGAGTAACAAATCAAATTTTGTTTTTGCTAACCTTACCAGATGTTTTTTTTTTCAGGAGAACTCTCGAAGATATATTTCTTCAGGCATTATTAGACATTTTGCATGTGTATTTTTGGAGTTATGTTTCGAAAACTGTCATTTTGAGTGTGACCAATATGAGGCCAGTAAAACCTAATATTTGTATTTGTGATTCTTTCCAAAATACCTGATTCTGCAAAAACTTACATAAATTCAATATTAAAGGCTTTTTAAGACAAATGTCATATTTGGTTTTGGAGTTATGATTATAAACCTTTCATATTTAGTATGACAGTTACACTGTTATATTGAATAAAACAACTAACTTGTGTCTTTGCAAACCTTACAAAAGATCATTTTTCTAGTACAACTAACCAAAATACATATCTCTAGGCATTATTAGCCATTTTGCATGTGTTGTTTAGAAGTTATGTTTGAATACATTTTTATTGCTTTTTTCGCATTATCTCAGGATTCTAAGACTATAATAGTCATATTGAGTAAAAAACTACTTTTTGCATTTGCAAGATTTAAAAAAGCATATGTTTCGAGTAAAACTCCCAAAGATGCATTATTTCAGGCATTATTAGCCATTTTCATGTGTGGTGTAGGAGTTATGTTTAAATAACTGTCATATTGAGTGTTACAGTATACAGTCATATTGAGTAAAACCTCATTTTTGTATTTGCAAACCATTGAAAAACAACTGGATCTAGTAAAACTCCCATGTATTCAATATCACAGGCATTTTTAGACATTTTGCACGTTTGGATTAGTAATTATGTTTGAATACATTTGTATTTCTTTTTTCGCATTATCTCAGGATTCTAAGTACATGACTGTCAAATTGAGTAACAAATCAAATTTTGTTTTTGCAAACCTTACCAGATGTTTTTTTTTTTTCAGGAAAACTCTCGAAGATGCATTTCTTCAGGCATTATTAGACATTTTGCATGTGTATTTTTGGAGTTATGTTTCAAAAACTGTCATTTTGAGTGTGACCAATATGAGGCCAGTAAAATCTAATATTTGTATTTGTGATTCTTTCCAAAACACCTGATTCTGCTAAAACTCACATAAATTCAATATTAAAGGCTTTTTAAGACAAATTTCATATTTGGTTTTGGAGTTATGATTATAAACCTTTCATATTTAGGATGACAGTTACACTGTTAAATTGAATAAAAAAACTAACTTGTGTCTTTGCAAACCTTACAAAAGATAATATTTCTAGTACAACTAACAAAAAAACATATCTCTAGGCATTATTAGCCATTTTGCATGTGTTGTTTAGAAGTTATGTTTGAATACATTTTTATTGCTTTTTTCGCATTATCTCAGGATTCTAAGACTATTATAGTCATATTGAGTAAAAAACAACTTTTTGCATTTGCAAGATTTAAAAAAGCATATGTTTCGGGTAAAACTCCCGAAGATGCATTATTTCAGGCATTATTAGCCATTTTTCATGTGTGGTGTAGGAGTTATCTTTAAATAACTGTCACATTGAGTGTTACAGTATACAGTCATATTGAGTAAAACCTCATTTTTGTATTTGCAAACCATTGAAAAACAACTGTATCTAGTAAAACTCACATGTATTCAATATCACAGGCATTTTTAGACATTTTGCACGTTTGGATTAGGAATTATGTTTGAATACATTTTTATTGCTTTTTTCGCATTATCTCAGGATTCTAAGTACATTACTGTCAAATTGAGTAACAAATCAAATTTTGTTTTTGCAAACCTTACCAAATGTTTTTTTTCTAGAAAACTCTCAAAGATGCATTTCTTCAGGCATTATTAGACATTTTGCATGTGTATTTTTGGAGTTATGTTTCAAAAACTGTCATTTTGAGTGTGACCAATATGAGTTCAGTAAAATCTAATATTTGTATTTGTGATTCTTTCCAAAATACCTGATTCTGCTAAAACTCACATAAATTCAATATTAAAGGCTTTTTAAGACAAATTTCATATTTGGTTTTGGAGTTATGATTATAAACCTATCATATTTAGTATGACAGTTACACTGTTATATTAAATAAAAAATCTAACTTGTGTCTTTGCAAACCTTACAAAAGATCATTTTTCTAGTACAACTAACAAAAAAACATATCTCTAGGCATTATTAGCCATTTTGCATGTGTTGTTTAGAAGTTATGTTTGAATACATTTTTATTGCTTTTTTCGCATTATCTCAGGAGTCTAAGACTATTATAGTCATATTGACTAAAAAACTACTTTTTGAATTTGCAAGATTTAAAAAAGCATATGTTTCGAGTAAAACTCCCAAAGATGCATTATTTCAGGCATTATTAGCCATTTTTCATGTGTGGTGTAGGAGTTATGTTTAAATAACTGTCATATTGAGTGTTACAGTATACAGTCATATTGAGTAAAACCTCATTTTTGTATTTGCAAACCATTGAAAAACAACTGTATCTAGTAAAACTCACATGTATTCAATATCACAGGCATTTTTAGACATTTTGCACGTTTGGATTAGGAATTATGTTTGAATACATTTTTTTTGCTTTTTTCGCATTATCTCAGGATTCTAAGTGCATTACTGTCAAATTGAGTAACAAATCAAATTTTGTTTTTGCAAACCTTACCAAATGTTTTTTTTTTCAGGAAAACTCTCGAAGATGCATTTCTTCAGGCATTATTAGACATTTTGCATGTGTATTTTTGGAGTTATGTTTCGAAAACTGTCATTTTGAGTGTGACCAATATGAGGCCAGTAAAACCTAATATTTGTATTTGTGATTCTTTCCAAAATACCTGATTCTGCAAAAACTTACATAAATTCAATATTAAAGGCTTTTTAAGACAAATGTCATATTTGGTTTTGGAGTTATGATTATAAACCTTTCATATTTAGTATGACAGTTACACTGTTATATTGAATAAAACAACTAACTTGTGTCTTTGCAAACCTTACAAAAGATCATTTTTCTAGTACAACTAACCAAAATACATATCTCTAGGCATTATTAGCCATTTTGCATGTGTTGTTTAGAAGTTATGTTTGAATACATTTTTATTGCTTTTTTCGCATTATCTCAGGATTCTAAGACTATAATAGTCATATTGAGTAAAAAACTACTTTTTGCATTTGCAAGATTTAAAAAAGCATATGTTTCGAGTAAAACTCCCAAAGATGCATTATTTAAGGCATTATTAGCCATTTTTCATGTGTGGTGTAGGAGTTATGTTTAAATAACTGTCATATTGAGTGTTACAGTATACAGTCATATTGAGTAAAACCTCATTTTTGTATTTGCAAACCATTGAAAAACAACTGGATCTAGTAAAACTCACATGTATTCAATATCACAGGCATTTTTAGACATTTTGCACGTTTGGATTAGGAATTATGTTTGAATACATTTGTATTTCTTTTTTCGCATTATCTCAGGATTCTAAGTACATGACTGTCAAATTGAGTAACAAATCAAATTTTGTTTTTGCAAACCTTACCAGATGTTTTTTTTTTTCAGGAAAACTCTCGAAGATGCATTTCTTCAGGCATTATTAGACATTTTGCATGTGTATTTTTGGAGTTATGTTTCAAAAACTGTCATTTTGAGTGTGACCAATATGAGGCCAGTAAAATCTAATATTTGTATTTGTGATTCTTTCCAAAACACCTGATTCTGCTAAAACTCACATAAATTCAATATTAAAGGCTTTTTAAGACAAATTTCATATTTGGTTTTGGAGTTATGATTATAAACCTTTCATATTTAGGATGACAGTTACACTGTTAAATTGAATAAAAAAACTAACTTGTGTCTTTGCAAACCTTACAAAAGATAATATTTCTAGTACAACTAACAAAAAAACATATCTCTAGGCATTATTAGCCATTTTGCATGTGTTGTTTAGAAGTTATGTTTGAATACATTTTTATTGCTTTTTTCGCATTATCTCAGGATTCTAAGACTATTATAGTCATATTGAGTAAAAAACAACTTTTTGCATTTGCAAGATTTAAAAAAGCATATGTTTCGGGTAAAACTCCCGAAGATGCATTATTTCAGGCATTATTAGCCATTTTTCATGTGTGGTGTAGGAGTTATCTTTAAATAACTGTCACATTGAGTGTTACAGTATACAGTCATATTGAGTAAAACCTCATTTTTGTATTTGCAAACCATTGAAAAACAACTGTATCTAGTAAAACTCACATGTATTCAATATCACAGGCATTTTTAGACATTTTGCACGTTTGGATTAGGAATTATGTTTGAATACATTTTTATTGCTTTTTTCGCATTATCTCAGGATTCTAAGTACATTACTGTCAAATTGAGTAACAAATCAAATTTTGTTTTTGCAAACCTTACCAAATGTTTTTTTTCTGGAAAACTCTCAAAGATGCATTTCTTCAGGCATTATTAGACATTTTGCATGTGTATTTTTGGAGTTATGTTTCAAAAACTGTCATTTTGAGTGTGACCAATATGAGTTCAGTAAAATCTAATATTTGTATTTGTGATTCTTTCCAAAATACCTGATTCTGCTAAAACTCACATAAATTCAATATTAAAGGCTTTTTAAGACAAATTTCATATTTGGTTTTGGAGTTATGATTATAAACCTATCATATTTAGTATGACAGTTACACTGTTACATTAAATAAAAAATCTAACTTGTGTCTTTGCAAACCTTACAAAATATCATTTTTCTAGTACAACTAACAAAAAATCATATCTCTAGGCATTATTAGCCGTTTTGCATGTGTTGTTTAGAAGTTATGTTTGAATACATTTTTATTGCTTTTTTCGCATTATCTCAGGAGTCTAAGACTATTATAGTCATATTGACTAAAAAACTACTTTTTGAATTTGCAAGATTTAAAAAAGCATATGTTTCGAGTAAAACTCCCAAAGATGCATTATTTCAGGCATTATTAGCCATTTTTCATGTGTGGTGTAGGAGTTATGTTTAAATAACTGTCATATTGAGTGTTACAGTATACAGTCATATTGAGTAAAACCTCATTTTTGTATTTGCAAACCATTGAAAAACAACTGTATCTAGTAAAACTCACATGTATTCAATATCACAGGCATTTTTAGACATTTTGCACGTTTGGATTAGGAATTATGTTTGAATACATTTTTATTGCTTTTTTCGCATTATCTCAGGATTCTAAGTGCATTACTGTCAAATTGAGTAACAAATCAAATTTTGTTTTTGCAAACCTTACCAAATGTTTTTTTTTTTCAGGAAAACTCTCGAAGATGCATTTCTTCAGGCATTATTAGACATTTTGCATGTGTATTTTTGGAGTTATGTTTCAAAAACTGTCATTTTGAGTGTGACCAATATGAGTTCAGTAAAATCAAATATTTGTATTTGTGATTCTTTCCAAAATACCTGATTCTGCTAAAACTCACATAAATTCAATATTAAAGGCTTTTTAAGACAAATTTCATATTTGGTTTTGGAGTTATGATTATAAACCTTTCATATTTAGTATGACAGTACACTGTTATATTGAATAACAAAACTAACTTGTGTCTTTGCAAACCTTACAAAAGATCATTTTTCTAGTACAACTAACCAAAATACATATCTCTAGGCATTATTAGCCATTTTGCATGTGTTGTTTAGAAGTTATGTTTGAATACATTTGTATTGCTTTTTTCGCATTATGTCAGGATTCTAAGACTATTATAGTCATATTGAGTAAAAAACAACTTTTTGCATTTGCAAGATTTAAAAAAGCATATGTTTAGAGTAAAACTCCCAAAGATGCATTATTTCAGGCATTATTAGCCATTTTTCATGTGTGGTGTAGGATTTATGTTTAAATAACTGTCATATTGAGTGTTACAGTATACAGTCATATTGAGTAAAACCTCATTTTTGTATTTGCAAACCATTGAAAAACAACTGTATCGAGTAAAACTCACATGTATTCAATATCACAGGCATTTTTAGACATTTTGCACGTTTGGATTATGAATTATGTTTGAATATATTGTTATTCCTTTTTTCGCATTATCTCAGGATTCTAAGTACATTACTGTCAAATTGAGTAACAAATCAAATTTTGTTTTTGCAAACCTTACCAAATGTTTTTTTTCAGGAAAACTCTCGAAGATGCATTTCTTCAGTCATTATTAGACATTTTGCATGTGTATTTTTGGAGTTATGTTTCAAAAACTGTCATTTTGAGTGTGACCAATATGAGGCCAGTAAAATCTAATATTTGTATTTGTGATTCTTTCCAAAATACCTGATTCTGCTAAAACATACATAAATTCAATATTAAAGGCTTTTTAAGACAAATGACATGTTTGGTTTTGGAGTTATGATTATAAACCTTTCATATTTAGTATGACAGTTACACTGTTAAATTGAATAAAAAAACTAACTTGTGTCTTTGCAAACCTTACAAAAGATCATTTTTCTAGTACAACTAACAAAAAAACATATTTCTAGGCATTATTAGCCATTTTGCATGTGTTGTTTAGAAGTTATGTTTGAATACATTTTTATTGCTTTTTTCGCATTATCTCAGGATTCTAAGAACATTAGTGTCATATTGAGTAAAAAACTACTTTTTGCATTTGCAAGATTTAAAAAAGCATATGTTTCGAGTAAAACTCCCAAAGATGCATTATTTCAGGCATTATTAGCAATTTTTCATGTGTGGTGTAGGAGTTATGTTTGAATAACTGTCATATTGAGTGTTACAGTATACAGTCATATTGAGTAAAACCTCATTTTTGTATTTGCAAACCATTGAAAAACAACTGTATCTAGTAAAACTCACATGTATTCAATATCACAGGCATTTTTAGACATTTTGCACGTTTGGATTAGGAATTATGTTGGAATACATTTTTATTGCTTTTTTCGCATTATCTCAGGATTCTAAGTACATTACTGTCAAATTGAGTAACAAATAAAATTTTGTTTTTGCAAACCTTACCAAATGTTTTTTTTTTCTGGAAGACTCTCGAAGATGCATTTCTTCAGGCATTATTAGACATTTTGCATGTGTATTTTTGGAGTTATGTTTCAAAAACTGTCATTTTGAGTGTGACCAATATGAGGCCAGTAAAATCTAATATTTGTATTTGTGATTCTTTCCAAAATACCTGATTCTGCTAAAACTCACATAAATTCAATATTAAAGGCTTTTTAAGACAAATTTCATATTTGGTTTTGGAGTTATGATTATAAACCTTTCATATTTAGGATGACAGTTACACTGTTAAATTGAATAAAAAAAACTAACTTGTGTCTTTGCAAACCTTACAAAAGATCATTTTTCTAGTACAACTAACAAAAAAACATATCTGTAGGCATTATTAGCCATTTTGCATGTGTTGTTTAGAAGTTATGTTTGAATACATTTTTATTGCTTTTTTCGCATTATCTCAGGATTCTAAGACTATTATAGTCATATTGAGTAAAAAACAACTTTTTGCATTTGCAAGATTTAAAAAAGCATATGTTTCGAGTAAAACTCCCAAAGATGCATTATTTCAGGCATTATTAGCCATTCTTCATGTGTGGTGTAGGAGTTATGTTTAAATAACTGTCATATTGAGTGTTACAGTATACAGTTATATTGAGTAAAACCTCATTTTTGTATTTGCAAACCATTGAAAAACAACTGTATCTAGTAAAACTCACATGTATTCAACATCACAGGCATTTTTAGACATTTTGCACGTTTGGATTAGGAATTATGTTTGAATACATTTGTATTTCTTTTTTCGCATTATCTCAGGATTCTAAGTACATTACTATCAAATTGAGTAACAAATCAAATTTTGTTTTTGCAAACCTTACCAGATGTTTTTTTTTTTTCAGGAAAACTCTCGAAGATGCATTTCTTCAGGCATTATTAGACATTTTGCATGTGTATTTTTGGAGTTATGTTTCAAAAACTGTCATTTTAAATGTGACCAATATGAGGCCAGTAAAATCTAATATTTGTATTTGTGATTCTTTCCAAAATACCTGACTCCGCTAAAACTCACATAAATTCAATATTAAAGGCTTTTTAAGACAAATTTCATATTTGGTTTTGGAGTTATGATTATAAACCTTTCATATTTAGTATGACATTTGCACTGTTATATTGAATAAAAAAACTAACTTGTTTCTTTGCAAACCTTACAAAATATCATTTTTCTAGTACAACTAACAAAAAAACATCTCTAGGCATTATTAGCCATTTTGCATGTGTTGTTTAGAAGTTATGTTTGAATACATTTTTATTGCTTTTTTCGCATTATCTCAGGATTCTAAGACTATTATAGTCATATTGAGTAAAAAACAACTTTTTGCATTTGCAAGATTTAAAAAGGCATATGTTTCGAGTAAAACTCCCAAAGATGCATTATTTCAGGAATATTAGCAATTTTTCATGTGTGGTGTAGGAGTTATGTTTGAATAACTGTCATATTGAGTGTTACAGTATACAGTCATATTGAGTAAAACCTCATTTTTGTATTTGCAAACCATTGAAAAACAACTGTATCTAGTAAAACTCACATGTATTCAATATCACAGGCATTTTTAGACATTTTGCACGTTTGGATTAGGAATTATGTTTGAATACATTTTTATTGCTTTGTTCGCATTATCTCAGGATTCTAAGTACATTACTGTCAAATTGAGTAACAAATCAAATTTTGTTTTTGCAAACCTTACTAAATGTTTTTTTTCTGGAAAACTCTCAAAGATGCATTTCTTCAGGCATTATTAGACATTTTGCATGTGTATTTTTGGAGTTATGTTTCAAAAACTGTCATTTTGAGTGTGACCAATATGAGTTCAGCAAAATCTAATATTTGTATTTGTGATTCTTTCCAAAATACCTGATTCTGCTAAAACTCACATAAATTCAATATTAAAGGCTTTTTAAGACAAATTCCATATTTGGTTTTGGAGTTATGATTATAAACCTTTCATATTTAGTATGACAGTTACACTGTTATATTAAATAAAAAATCTAACTTGTGTCTTTGCAAACCTTACAAAAGATCATTTTTCTAGTACAACTAACAAAAAAACATATCTCTATGCATTATTAGCCATTTTGCATGTGTTGTTTAGAAATTATGTTTGAATAATTTTTTATTGCTTTTTTCGCATTATCTCAGGAGTCTAAGACTATTATAGTCATATTGACTAAAAAACTACTTTTTGCATTTGCAAGATTTAAAAAAGCATATGTTTCGGGTAAAACTCCCGAAGATGCATTATTTCAGGCATTATTAGCCATTTTTCATGTGTGGTGTAGGAGTTATCTTTAAATAACTGTCATATTGAGTGTTACAGTATACAGTCATATTGAGTAAAGCCTCATTTTTGTATTTGCAAACCATTTAAAAACAACTGTATCTAGTAAAACTCACATGTATTCTATATCACAGGCATTTTTAGACATTTTGCACGTTTGGATTAGGAATTATGTTTGAATACATTTTTATAGCTTTTTTCGCATTATCTCAGGATTCTAAGTACATTACTGTCAAATTGAGTAACAAATCAAATTTTGTTTTTGCTAACCTTACCAGATGTTTTTTTTTTTCAGGAGAACTCTCGAAGATATATTTCTTCAGGCATTATTAGACATTTTGCATGTGTATTTTTGGAGTTATGTTTCGAAAACTGTCATTTTGAGTGTGACCAATATGAGGCCAGTAAAACCTAATATTTGTATTTGTGATTCTTTCCAAAATACCTGATTCTGCAAAAACTTACATAAATTCAATATTAAAGGCTTTTTAAGACAAATGTCATATTTGGTTTTGGAGTTATGATTATAAACCTTTCATATTTAGTATGACAGTTACACTGTTATATTGAATAAAACAACTAACTTGTGTCTTTGCAAACCTTACAAAAGATCATTTTTCTAGTACAACTAACCAAAATACATATCTCTAGGCATTATTAGCCATTTTGCATGTGTTGTTTAGAAGTTATGTTTGAATACATTTTTATTGCTTTTTTCGCATTATCTCAGGATTCTAAGACTATAATAGTGATATTGAGTAAAAAACTACTTTTTGCATTTGCAAGATTTAAAAAAGCATATGTTTCGAGTAAAACTCCCAAAGATGCATTATTTCAGGCATTATTAGCCATTTTTCATGTGTGGTGTAGGAGTTATGTTTAAATAACTGTCATATTGAGTGTTACAGTATACAGTCATATTGAGTAAAACCTCATTTTTGTATTTGCAAACCATTGAAAAACAACTGGATCTAGTAAAACTCACATGTATTCAATATCACAGGCATTTTTAGACATTTTGCACGTTTGGATTAGGAATTATGTTTGAATACATTTGTATTTCTTTTTTCGCATTATCTCAGGATTCTAAGTACATGACTGTCAAATTGAGTAACAAATCAAATTTTGTTTTTGCAAACCTTACCAGATGTTTTTTTTTTTTCAGGAAAACTCTCGAAGATGCATTTCTTCAGGCATTATTAGACATTTTGCATGTGTATTTTTGGAGTTATGTTTCAAAAACTGTCATTTTGAGTGTGACCAATATGAGGCCAGTAAAATCTAATATTTGTATTTGTGATTCTTTCCAAAACACCTGATTCTGCTAAAACTCACATAAATTCAATATTAAAGGCTTTTTAAGACAAATTTCATATTTGGTTTTGGAGTTATGATTATAAACCTTTCATATTTAGGATGACAGTTACACTGTTAAATTGAATAAAAAAACTAACTTGTGTCTTTGCAAACCTTACAAAAGATCATATTTCTAGTACAACTAACAAAAAAACATATCTCTAGGCATTATTAGCCATTTTGCATGTGTTGTTTAGAAGTTATGTTTGAATACATTTTTATTGCTTTTTTCGCATTATCTCAGGATTCTAAGACTATTATAGTCATATTGAGTAAAAAACAACTTTTTGCATTTGCAAGATTTAAAAAAGCATATGTTTCGGGTAAAACTCCCGAAGATGCATTATTTCAGGCATTATTAGCCATTTTTCATGTGTGGTGTAGGAGTTATCTTTAAATAACTGTCACATTGAGTGTTACAGTATACAGTCATATTGAGTAAAACCTCATTTTTGTATTTGCAAACCATTGAAAAACAACTGTATCTAGTAAAACTCACATGTATTCAATATCACAGGCATTTTTAGACATTTTGCACGTTTGGATTAGGAATTATGTTTGAATACATTTTTATTGCTTTTTTCGCATTATCTCAGGATTCTAAGTACATTACTGTCAAATTGAGTAACAAATCAAATTTTGTTTTTGCAAACCTTACCAAATGTTTTTTTTCTGGAAAACTCTCAAAGATGCATTTCTTCAGGCATTATTAGACATTTTGCATGTGTATTTTTGGAGTTATGTTTCAAAAACTGTCATTTTGAGTGTGACCAATATGAGTTCAGTAAAATCTAATATTTGTATTTGTGATTCTTTCCAAAATACCTGATTCTGCTAAAACTCACATAAATTCAATATTAAAGGCTTTTTAAGACAAATTTCATATTTGGTTTTGGAGTTATGATTATAAACCTATCATATTTAGTATGACAGTTACACTGTTATATTAAATAAAAAATCTAACTTGTGTCTTTGCAAACCTTACAAAAGATCATTTTTCTAGTACAACTAACAAAAAAACATATCTCTAGGCATTATTAGCCATTTTGCATGTGTTGTTTAGAAGTTATGTTTGAATACATTTTTATTGCTTTTTTCGCATTATCTCAGGAGTCTAAGACTATTATAGTCATATTGACTAAAAAACTACTTTTTGAATTTGCAAGATTTAAAAAAGCATATGTTTCGAGTAAAACTCCCAAAGATGAATTATTTCAGGCATTATTAGCCATTTTTCATGTGTGGTGTAGGAGTTATGTTTAAATAACTGTCATATTGAGTGTTACAGTATACAGTCATATTGAGTAAAACCTCATTTTTGTATTTGCAAACCATTGAAAAACAACTGTATCTAGTAAAACTCACATGTATTCAATATCACAGGCATTTTTAGACATTTTGCACGTTTGGATTAGGAATTATGTTTGAATACATTTTTATTGCTTTTTTCGCATTATCTCAGGATTCTAAGTACATTACTGTCAAATTGAGTAACAAATCATATTTTGTTTTTGCAAACCTTACCAAATGTTTTTTTTTTCAGGAAAACTCTCGAAGATGCATTTCTTCAGGCATTATTAGACATTTTGCATGTGTATTTTTGGAGTTATGTTTCAAAAACTGTCATTTTGAGTGTGACCAATATGAGGCCAGTAAAATCTAATATTTGTATTTGTGATTCTTTCCAAAATACCTGATTCTGCTAAAACATACATAAATTCAATATTAAAGGCTTTTTAGGACAAATGACATGTTTGGTTTTGGAGTTATGATTATAAACCTTTCATATTTAGTATGACAGTTACACTGTTAAATTGAATAAAAAAACTAACTTGTGTCTTTGCAAACCTTACAAAAGATCATTTTTCTAGTACAACTAACAAAAAAACATATTTCTAGGCATTATTAGCCATTTTGCATGTGTTGTTTAGAAGTTATGTTTGAATACATTTTTATTGCTTTTTTCGCATTATCTCAGGATTCTAAGAACATTAGTGTCATATTGAGTAAAAAACAACTTTTTGCATTTGCAAGATTTAAAAAAGCATATGTTTCGAGTAAAACTCCCAAAGATGCATTATTTCAGGCATTATTAGCAATTTTTCATGTGTGGTGTAGGAGTTATGTTTGAATAACTGTCATATTGAGTGTTACAGTATACAGTCATATTGAGTAAAACCTCATTTTTGTATTTGCAAACCATTGAAAAACAACTGTATCTAGTAAAACTCACATTTATTCAATATCATAGGCATTTTTAGACATTTTGCACGTTTGGATTAGGAATTATGTTGGAATACATTTTTATTGCTTTTTTCGCATTATCTCAGGATTCTAAGTACATTACTGTCAAATTGACTAACAAATCAATTTTTTTTTTTTGCAAACCTTACCAAATGTTTTTTTTTTCTGGAAAACTCTCGAAGATGCATTTCTTCAGGCATTATTAGACATTTTGCATGTGTATTTTTGGAGTTATGTTTCAAAAACTGTCATTTTGAGTGTGACCAACATGAGGCCAGTAAAATCTAATATTTGTATTTGTGATTCTTTCCAAAATACCTTATTCTGCTAAAACTCACATAAATTCAATATTAAAGGCTTTTTAAGACAAATTTCATATTTGGTTTTGGAGTTATGATTATAAACCTTTCATATTTAGGATGACAGTTACACTGTTAAATTGAATAAAAAAACTAACTTGTGTCTTTACAAACCTTACAAAAGATAATTTTTCTAGTACAACTAACAAAAAAACATATCTCTAGGCATTATTAGCCATTTTGCATGTGTTGTTTAGAAGTTATGTTTGAATACATTTTTATTGCTTTTTTCACATTATCTCAGGATTCTAAGACTATTATAGTCATATTGAGTAAAAAACAACTTTTTGCATTTGCAAGATTTACAAAAGCATATGTTTCGAGTAAAACTCCCAAAGATGCATTATTTCAGGCATTATTAGCCATTTTTCATGTGTGGTGTAGGAGTTATGTTTAAATAACTGTCATATTCTGTCCTAATCCAAACCCGCAAAATGTCTGAAAATGCCTGTGATATTGAATACATGTGAGTTTTACTAGATACAGTTGTTTTTCAATGGTTTGCAAATACAAAAATGTGGTTTTACTCAATATGACTGTATACTGTAACACTCAATATGACAGTTATTTAAACATAACTCCTACACCACACATGAAAAATGGCTAATAATGCCTGAAATAATGCATCTTTGGAAGTTTTACTCGAAACAAATGCTTTTTTAAATCTTGCAAATGCAAAAAGTAGTTTTTTACTCAATATGACTATAATAGTCTTAGAATCCTGAGACAATGCGAAAAAAGCAATAAAAATGTATTCAAACATAACTTCTAAACAACACATGCAAAATTGCTAATAATGCCTAGAGATATGTTTTTTTGTTAGTTGTACTAGAAAAATTATCTTTTGTAAGGTTTGCAAAGACAAAAGTTAGTTTTTTTATTCAATATAACAGTGTAACTGTCATCCTAAATATGAAAGGTTTATAATCATAACTCCAAAACCAAATATGAAATCTGTCTTAAAAAGCCTTTAATATTGAATTTATGTAAGTTTTAGCAGAATAAGGTATTTTGGAAAGAATCACAAATACAAATATTCAATCAAATTTTACTGGTCTCATATTGACCACACTCAAAATGACAGTTTTTGAAACATAACTCCAAAAATACACATGCAAAATGTCTAATAATGCCTGAAGAAATGCATCTTCGAGAGTTTTCCTGAAAAAAAAACATTTGGTAAGGTTTGCAAAAACAAAATTTGATTTGTTACTCAATTTGACAGTAATGTACTTAGAATCCTGAGATAATGCGAAAAAAGCAATACAAATGTATTCAAACATAACTTCTAAACAACACATGCAAAATGTCTAAAAATGCCTGTGATATTGAATACATGTGAGTTTGACTAGATACAGTTGTTTTTCAATGGTTTGCAAATACAAAAATGAGGTTTTACTCAATGTAACTGTATACTGTAACACTCAATATGACAGTTATTTAAACATAACTCCTACACCACACATGAAAAATGGCTAATAATGCCTGAAATAATGCATCTTTGGGAGTTTTACTCGAAACAAATGCTTTTTTAAATCTTGCAAATGCAAAAAGTTGTTTTTTACTCAATATGACTATAATAGTCTTAGAATCCTGAGATAATGCGAAAAAAGCAATAAAAATGTATTCAAACATAACTTCTAAACAACACATGCAAAATGGCTAATAATGCCTAGAGATATGTTTTTTTGTTAGTTGTACTAGAAAAATGATCTTTTGTAAGGTTTGCAAAGACACAAGTTAGTTTTTTTATTCAATTTAACAGTGTAACTGTCATCCTAAATATGAAAAGTTTATAATCATAACTCCAAAACCAAATATGAAATTTGTCTTAAAAAGCCTTTAATATTGAATTTATGTGAGTTTTAGCAGAATAAGGTATTTTGGAAAGAATCACAAATACAAATATTAGATTTTACTGGCCTCATATTGGTCACACTCAAAATGACAGTTTTTGAAACATGACTCCAAAAATACACATGCAAAATGTCTAATAATGCCTGAAGAAATGCATCTTCGAGAGTTTTCCTGAAAAAAAAAAACATCTGGTTAAGGTTTGCAAAAACAAAATTTGATTTGTTACTCAATTTGACAGTAATGTACTTAGAATCCTGAGATAATGCGAAAAAAGCAATAAAAATGTATTCATACATAATTCCTAATCCAAACGTGCAAAATGTCTAAAAATGCCTGTGATATTGAATACATGTGAGTTTTACTAGATACAGTTGTTTTTCAATGGTTTGCAAATACAAAAATGAGGTTTTACTCAATATGACTGTATACTGTAACACTCAATATGACAGTTATTTAAACATAACTCCTACACCACACATGAAAAATGGCTAATAATGCCTGAAATAATGCATCTTTGGGAGTTTTACTCGAAACATATGCTTTTTTAAATCTTGCAAATGCAAAAAGTAGTTTTTTACTCAATATGACTATTATAGTCTTAGAATCCTGAGATAATGCGAAAAAAGCAATAAAAATGTATTCAAACATAACTTCTAAACAACACATGCAAAATGGCCAATAATGCCTAGAGATATGTATGTTGGTTAGTTGTACTAGAAAAATGATCTTTTGTAAGGTTTGCAAAGACACAAGTTAGTTTTTTTATTCAATATAACAGTGTAACTGTCATACTAAATATGAAAGGTTTATAATCATAACTCCAAAACCAAATATGACATTTGTCTTAAAAAGCCTTTAATATTGAATGTATGTAAGTTTTTGCAGAATCAGGTATTTTGGAAAGAATCACAATTACAAATATTAGGTTTTACTGGCCTCATATTGGTCACACTCAAAATGACAGTTTTTGGAACATAACACCAAAAATACACATGCAAAATGTCTAATAATGCCTGAAGAAATATTTCTTCCAGAGTTTTCCTGAAAAAAAAAAACATCTGGTAAGGTTTGCAAAAACAAAATTTGATTTGTTACTCAATTTGACAGTAATGTGCTTAGAATCCTGAGATAATGCGAAAAAAGCAATAAAAATGTATTCAAACATAACTTCTAAACAACACATGCAAAATGGCTAAAAATGCCTTTGATATTGAATACATGTGAGTTTTACTAGATACAGTTGTTTTTCAATGGTTTGCAAATACAAAAGTGAGGTTTTACTCAATATGACTGTATACTTTAACACTCAATATGACAGTTATTTAAACATAACTCCTACACCACACATGAAAAATGGCTAATAATGCCTGAAATAATGCATCTTTGGGAGTTTTACTCGAAACATATGCTTTTTTAAATCTTGCAAATGCAAAAAGTTGTTTTTTACTCAATATGACTATAATAGTCTTAGAATCCTGAGATAATACGAAAAAAGCAATAAAAATGTATTCAAACATAACTTCTAAACAACAAATGCAAAATTGCTAATAATGCCTAGAGATATGTATTTTGGTTAGTTGTACTAGAACAATGATCTTTTGTAAGGTTTGCAAAGACACAAGTTAGTTGTTTTTTTTCAATATAACAATGTAACTGTCATACTAAATATGAAAGGTTTATAATCATAACTCCAAAACCAAATATGACATTTGTCTTAAAAAAGCCTTTAATATTGAGTTTATGTAAGTTTTAGCAGAATCAGGTATTTTGGAAAGAATCACAAATACAAATATTAGATTTTACTGGCCTCATATTGGTCACACTCAAAATGACAGTTTTTGAAACATAACTCCAAAAATACACATGCAAAATGTCTAATAATGCCTGAAGAAATGCATCTTCGAGAGTTTTCCTGAAAAAAAAAACATTTTGTAAGGTTTGCAAAAACAAAATTTATATTCCTATTTTTTTTTACAGAAAAATACCAAATTATTTATACATATTATTTTCTGTTTTCTCAAATTACTTTCAATTTCATGTAAAATTACAGTAATTAACTTTAATTAAATATGTAGCTTGTTATATGAAAGTATTTTTTCATACTAACAATCTAACAGTTTTATATGTAATTTTAAGGTAAATCAAATGTTTTCAATATTTATGTGTATTTTCACATTCAAGTCGAAAAATATATGTAGCCTCTTATAAAAGGTGTATGCTCAAACTGTAATATGACGTACATGAAATACTGCAAGAGATTCTTAATCAACAGTCAACAGCCGTACAGATCATACTGACGGTGGCCGTACAAACAACTTTAACAATGTTACAAATATGCGCCACACTGTGGAGCCACATCAATCAAGACTGACAAACACATTTCAGGAGAACATCGTCACCGTAACACAACATTAACACAACAGAAACAATTCCTAGAATTCCATGTGTTACAATATACACCCCCACCACCTATTCCCGCCCAGCTCAACCAACGCACGGAGGGGGGCGGTGATGTTTTGGGGCACGGGGTTGGGTGGTAGCGGGATTGTAGCCCGGAAGAGTCAGCGCTGCTTGGGCTTCTGGGTATTTGTTATGTTGTTTTTATGTTTTATTACAGTGAGGATGTTTTCCTGAAATGTGTTTATCATTCTTGTTCGATTTGGGTTCACAGTGTGGTGCATATTTGTAACAGTGTTAAAGTTGTTTGTACAGCCACCGTCAGTGTGACCTGTGTGGCTGTTGACCAAGTATATCTTGCAGTCACTTTTCAAATGAACGACGAAACTGTGCTCATCACTTGCCTCAATTGGCACGCTGATGATTTGATGAATGAGCATTCAATAAAACGCAACACGGTATTACGTGTCATATTCGCCCGGCCAAATTTTGGGTCAACCCTACATGAGGGTCAGTGAAATTCTCGTGGTGAAATGATAGGAATGGTAAGTATGTCGCTAGGGTGGGATAGCCATTCATGCAAGGTTAACCCACTTTGTATCAATTTCCTGCATCCAGTGGCCCCCCGCTAAAGTCAATGAGACACCCCTGATCCAACAATTCAGAAAAAATCTGTTAAACAATGGTATTTTTCTGTGGAATCGCCAGCATTGTCACTTCACTAAAGGTGGTTGATCGTAATAATTTGGAAAAACTCTTTAGAATAAATGTATTTTTCTGCAGAACTGTTTGCATCGTCACTTTATTAAAGGTGGTTGATCTTAATAATTTAGTAAAAATCTGTAAAATTACGATATTTCACCCCAAAACGTTTCATGAAAATTTCTGTAAATATAATATTTTTGATCATTATTTGGTTTACAATGTTTTACTTTAGTTTTATGGTTTTTGTTTGGCAGCCGTCGCTGCCAGTAAATGGCCATTTTTTTACAAAATTAATTTTTACAGTGTTTGCAAAGATAAAAGTTAGTTTTTGTATTCAATATAACAGTTACACTGTCATACTAAATATGAAAGGTTAATAAACATAACTCCAAAACCAAACAGGAAATCTGTCTAAAAAAGCCTGTAATATTGACTTTATGTGAGTTTTACCTGAATTAGGTATTTTGGAAAGGTTCACAAATACAAAAATTTGGTTTTACTGGCCTCACATTGGTCACACTCAATAAGACAATTTTTGAACCCTATCTCCAAAAATACACATGCAAAAATAAAAAAAAATGCATGAAGAAATGTATCTTTGTGAGTTTTACTGGATAAAAAAAACATTTTGTAAGGGCTGCAAAAACAAAAAGAAATGTTTTGTAATGTTAATGTAATTTTAAGGTGTTTTTTTTTTTTTTAATATTTATGTGTATTTTCACATTCAATGAGAAAAATATATGTAGCCTCTTATAAAAGGTTTATGCTCAAACTAACATTTACATGTTTTTCCCTGTAATATGACATACATGAGTGACTGCAAGACATACTTAATCAACAGTCAATAGCCTTACAGATCACACTGACGGTGGCCGTACAAACAACTTTAACGTTACAAATAAGCGCCACATTGTGGAGCCACATCAAACAAGAATGACAAACACATTTCAGGAGAACATCTTCACCGTAACACAACATTAACACAACAGAAACAATACCCAGTATTCCATGTGTTACAACCAACGCACGGAGGGGGGCGGTGATGTTTTGGGGCGCGGGGTTGGGTGGTAGCAGGGGTGTAGCCCGGAAGAGTCAGCGCTGCATGGGCTTGTGGGTATTTGTTATGTTATGTTGTTTTTATGTTTTGTTACAGTGAGGATGTTTTCCTGAAATGTGTTTATCATTCTTGTTCGATGTGGATTCACAGTGTGGTGCATATTTGTAACAGTGTTAAAGTTGTTTGTACAGCCACCAGCAGTGTGACCTGTGTGGCTGTTGACCAAGTATGTCTTGCAGTCACTATCACATGCATGACAATACCGTGCACATCACACTCATCAGTAGGCATGCTAATGATTTGGTGAATGAGCGTATAAAAAGTCACCCGGCCAGACTTTGGGTCAATCCTACATGAGGGTCAGTAAAATTCTCACAGTGAAATGGTAGGATCAGTAAGTATGTTGCTAGGGTGGGGTAGCCATTCATGCAAGGTGAATCCACTTTGCATCAAGTTCCTGCATCCAGTGGCCCCCCACTAAAGTCAATGAGACACCCCTGATTCTTACTATTCAGAAAAAATCTGTAAAACAATGGTATTTTTCTGAGGAACCGCCAGCATTGTCACTTCACTAAAGGTGGTTGATCGTAATAATTTGGAAAAACTCTTTAGAATAAAGGTATTTTTCTGCAGAACTGTTTGCATCGTCACTTTATTAAAGGTGGTTGATCTTAACAATTTAGTAAAAATCTGTAAAATTATGATATTTCACCCCAAAACGTTTCATGAAAATATCTGTAAATATAATATTTTTGATCATTATTTGGTTTACAATGTTTTACTTTAGTTTTATGGTTTTTGTTTGGCAGCCGTAGCTGCCAGGAAATGACCGTTTTTTTTACAAAATTGATTTCTACAGTGTTTGCAAAGATAAAAGTTAGTTTTTTTTTATTCAATATAACAGTAAAACTGTCATACTAAATATGAAAGGTTAATAAACATAACTCCAAAACCAAACATGAAATCTGTCTAAAAAAGCCCGTAATGTTGACTTTATGTGAGTTTTACCTGAATTAAGTATTTTGGAAAGGTTCACAAATACAAAAATTTTGTTTTACTTGCCTCACATTGGTCACACTCAATAAGACAGTTTTTGAAACTTATCTCCAAAAATACACATGCAAATATACAAAAAAATGCCTAAAGAAATGTATCTTTGTGAGTTTTACTGGATAAAAAAACATTTTGTAAGGGTTGCAAAAATAAAAATAAATATTTTACCCAATTTGACAGTAATGTACTTAAAATCCTGAGATAATGCAAAAAGAGCAATAAAAATGTATTCCAACATAATTCCTAATCCAAACGTGCAAAATGTCTAAAAATGACTGTGATATTGAATCCATGTGAGTTTTACTAGATACAGTTGATTTTCTATGGTTTGCAAAATCAAAAATTAGGTTTTACTCAATATGACAGTATGACAGTTACACTGTTATATTGAATAAAAAAACTAACTTGTGTCTTTGCAAACCTTACAAAAGATCATTTTTCTAGTACAACTAACCAAAATACATATCTCTAGGCATTATTAGCCATTTTGCATGTGTTGTTTAGAAGTTATGTTTGAATACATTTGTATTGCTTTTTTCGCATTATCTCAGGATTCTAAGACTATTATAGTCATATTGAGTAAAAAACAACTTTTTGCATTTGCAAGATTTACAAAAGCATACGTTTCGAGTAAAACTCCCAAAGATGCATTATTTCAGGCATTATTAGCCATTTTTCATGTGTGGTGTAGGAGTTATGTTTAAATAACTGTCATATTGAGTGTTACAGTATACAGTCATATTGAGTAAAACCGCATTTTTGTATTTGCAAACCATAGAAAAACAACTGTATCTAGTAAAACTCACATGTATTCAATATCACAGGCATTTTTAGACATTTTGCACGTTTGGATTAGGAATTATGTTTGAATACATTTTTATTGCTTTTTTCGCATTATCTCAGGATTCTTAGTACATTACTGTCAAATTGAGTAACAAATCAAATTTTGTTTTTGCAAACCTTACCAAATGTTTTTTTTTCAGGAAAACTCTCGAAGATGCATTTCTTCAGGCATTATTAGACATTTTGCATGTTTATTTTTGGAGTTATGTTTCAAAAACTGTCATTTTGAGTGTGACCAATATGAGGCCAGTAAAATCTAATATTTGTATTTGTGATTCTTTCCAAAATACCTGATTCTGCTAAAACTAACACATAAATTCAATATTTAAGGCTTTTTAAGACAAATTTCATATTTGGTTTTGGAGTTATGATTATAAACCTTTCATATTTAGTATGACAGTTACACTGTTATATTGAAAAAAAATATATAACTTGTGTCTTTGCAAACCTTACAAAAGATAATTTTTCTAGTACAACTAACCAAAATACATATCTCTAGGCATTATTAGCCATTTTGCATTTGTTGTTTAGAAGTTATGTTTGAATACCTTTTTATTGATTTTTTCACATTATCTCAGGATTCTAAGACTATTATAGTCATATTGAGTAAAAAACTACTTTTTGCATTTGCAAGATTTAAAAAAGCATATGTTTCAAGTAAAACTCCCAAAGATGCATTATTTCAGGCATTATTAGCTATTTTTATCATGTGTGGTGTAGGAGTTATGTTTAAATAACTGTCATATTGAGTGTTACAGTATACAGTCATATTGAATAATTTGTATTTGCAAACCATAGAAAAACAACTGTATCTAGTAAAACTCACATGTATTCAATATCACAGGCATTTTTAGACATTTTGCACGTTTGGATTAGGAATTAAGTTTGAATACATTTTTATTGCTTTTTTCGCATTATCTCAGGATTCTAAGTACATTACTGTCAAATTGAGTAACAAATCAAATTCATATTGAGTAAAAAACTACTTTTTGCATTTGCAAGATTTAAAAAAGCATTTTTTTCGAGTAAAACTCCCAAAGATGCATTATTTCAGGCATTATTAGCCATTTTTCATGTGTGGTGTAGGAGTTATGTTTAAATAACTGTCATATTGAGTGTTACAGTATACAGTCATATTGAGTTAAACCTAATTTTTGTATTTGCAAACCATTGAAAAACAACTGTATCTAGTAAAACTCACATGTATTCAATATCACAGGCATTTTTAGACATTTTGCACGTTTGGATTAGGAATTATGTTTGAATACATTTGTATTGCTTTTTTCGCATTACCTCAGGATTCTAAGTACATTACTGTCAAATTGAGTAACAAATCAAATTTTGTTTCTGCAAACCTTACCAGATGTTTTTTTTTTCAGGAAAACTCTCGAAGATATATTTCTTCAGGCATTATTAGACATTTTGCATGTGTATTTTTGGAGTTATGTTTCAAAAACTGTCATTTTGAGTGTGACCAATATGAGGCCAGTAAAACCTAATATTTGTATTTGTGATTCTCTCCAAAATACCTGATTCTGAAAAAACTTACATAAATTCAATATTAAAGGCTTTTTAAGACAAATGTCATATTTGGTTTTGGAGTTATGATTATAAACCTTTCATATTTAGTATGACAGTTAAACTGTTATATTGAATAAAAAAACTAACTTTTGTCTTTGCAAACCTTACAAAAGATCATTTTTCTAGTACAACTAACAAAAAAACATATCTCTAGGCATTATTAGCCATTTTGCATGTGTTGTTTAGAAGTTATGTTTGAATACATTTTTATTGCTTTTTTCGCATTATCTCAGGATTCTAAGACTATTATAGTCATATTGAGTAAAAAACAACTTTTTGCATTTGCAAGATTTAAAAAAGCATATGTTTCGAGTAAAATTCCCAAAGATGCATTATTTCAGGCATTATTAGCCATTTTTCATGTGTGGTGTAGGAGTTATGTTTAAATAACTGTCATATTGAGTGTTACAGTATACAGTTATATTGAGTAAAACCTCATTTTTGTATTAGCAAACCATTGAAAAACAACTGTATCTAGTAAAACTCACATGTATTCAATATCACAGGCATTTTTAGACATTTTGCACGTTTGGATTAGGAATTATGTTTGAATACATTTTTATTGCTTTTTTCGCATTATCTCAGGATTCTAAGTACATTACTGTCAAATTGAGTAACAAATCAAATTTTGTTTTTGCAAACCTTACCAAATGTTTTTTTTCTGGAAAACTCTCGAAGATGCATTCCTTCAGGCATTATTAGACATTTTGCATGTGTATTTTTGGAGTTATGTTTCAAAAACTGTCATTTTGAGTGTGACCAATATGAGGCCAGTAAAACCTAATATTTGTATTTGTGATTCTTTCCAAAATACCTGATTCTGCAAAAACTTACATAAATTCAATATTAAAGGCTTTTTAAGACAAATTTCATATTTGGTTTTGGAGTTATGATTATAAACCTTTCATATTTAGTATGACAGTTACACTGTTATATTGAATAAAAAAACTAACTTGTGTCTTTGCAAACCTTACAAAAGATCATTTTTCTAGTACAACTAACCAAAATACATATCTCTAGGCATTATTAGCCATTTTGCATGTGTTGTTTAGAAGTTATGTTTGAATACATTTGTATTGCTTTTTTCGCATTATCTCAGGATTCTAAGACTATTATAGTCATATTGAGTAAAAAACAACTTTTTGCATTTGCAAGATTTACAAAAGCATACGTTTCGAGTAAAACTCCCAAAGATGCATTATTTCAGGCATTATTAGCCATTTTTCATGTGTGGTGTAGGAGTTATGTTTAAATAACTGTCATATTGAGTGTTACAGTATACAGTCATATTGAGTAAAACCGCATTTTTGTATTTGCAAACCATAGAAAAACAACTGTATCTAGTAAAACTCACATGTATTCAATATCACAGGCATTTTTAGACATTTTGCACGTTTGGATTAGGAATTATGTTTGAATACATTTTTATTGCTTTTTTCGCATTATCTCAGGATTCTTAGTACATTACTGTCAAATTGAGTAACAAATCAAATTTTGTTTTTGCAAACCTTACCAAATGTTTTTTTTTCAGGAAAACTCTCGAAGATGCATTTCTTCAGGCATTATTAGACATTTTGCATGTGTATTTTTGGAGTTATGTTTCAAAAACTGTCATTTTGAGTGTGACCAATATGAGGCCAGTAAAATCTAATATTTGTATTTGTGATTCTTTCCAAAATACCTGATTCTGCTAAAACTCACATAAATTCAATATTAAAGGCTTTTTAAGACAAATTTCATATTTGGTTTTGGAGTTATGATTATAAACCTTTCATATTAAGTATGACAGTTACACAGTTATATTGAATAAAAAAAACTAACTTGTGTCTTTGCAAACCTTACAAAAGATCATTTTTCTAGTACAACTAACAAAAAAACATATCTCTAGGCATTATTAGCCATTTTGCATGTGTTGTTTAGAAGTTATGTTTGAATACATTTTTATTGCTTTTTTCGCATTATCTCAGGATTCTAAGACTATTATAGTCATATTGAGTAAAAAACTACTTTTTGCATTTGCAAGATTTAAAAAAGCATATGTTTCGAGTAAAACTCCCAAAGATGCATTATTTCAGGCATTATTAGCCATTTTTCATGTGTGGTGTAGGAGTTATGTTTAAATAACTGTCATATTGAGTGTTACAGTATACAGTCATATTGAGTAAAACCTCATTTTTGTATTTGCAAACCATCGAAAAACAACTGTATCTAGTAAAACTCACATGTATTCAATATCACAGGCATTTTTAGACATTTTGCACGTTTGGATTAGGAATTATGTTTGAATACATTTTTATTGCTTTTTTCGCATTATCTCAGGATTCTAAGTATAGTACTGTCAAATTGAGTAACAAATAAATTTTGTTTTTGCAAACCTTACCAAATTTTTTTTTTCTGGAAAACTCTCCAAGATGCATTTCTTCAGGCATTATTAGACATTTTGCATGTTTATTTTTGGAGTTATGTTTCAAAAACTGTCATTTTGAGTGTGACCAATATGAGGCCAGTAAAATCTAATATTTGTATTTGTGATTCTTTCCAAAATACCTGATTCTGCTAAAACTTACATAAATTTAATATTAAAGGCTTTTTAAGACAAATGTCATATTTGGTTTTGGAGTTATGATTATAAACCTTTCATATTTAGTATGACAGTTACACTGTTATATTGAATAAAAAAACTAACTTGTGTCTTTGCAAACCTTACAAAAGATAATTTTTCTAGTACATCTAACAAAAAAACATATCTCTAGGCATTATTAGCCATTTTGCATGTGTTGTTTAGAAGTTATGTTTGAATACATTTTTATTGCTTTTTTCACATTATCTCAGGATTCTAAGACTATTATAGTCATATTGAGTAAAAAACAACTTTTTGCATTTGCAAGATTTAAAAAAGCATATGTTTCGAGTAAAACTCCCAAAGATGCATTATTTCAGGCATTATTAGCCATTTTTCATGTGTGGTATAGGAGTTATGTTTAAATAACTGTCATATTGAGTGTTACAGTATACAGTCATATTGAGTAAAACCTCATTTTTGTATTTGCAAACCATTGAAAAACAACTGTATCTAGTAAAACTCACATGTATTCAATATCACAGGCATTTTTAGACATTTTGCACGTTTGGATTAGGAATTATGTTTGAATACATTTTTATTGCTTTTTTCGCATTATCTCAGGATTCTTAGTACATTACTGTCAAATTGAGTAAAAAATCAAATTTTGTTTTTGCAAACCTTACCAAATGTTTTTTTTTTCAGGAAAACTCTCGAAGATGCATTTCTTCAGGCATTATTAGACATTTTGCATGTGTATTTTTGGAGTTATGTTTCAAAAACTGTCATTTTGAGTGTGACCAATATGAGACCAGTAAAATATAATATTTGTATTTGTGATTCTTTCCAAAATACCTTATTCTGCTAAAACTTACATACATTCATTATTAAAGGCTTTTTAAAACAGATTTCATATTTGGTTTTGGAGTTATGATTATAAACCTTTCATATTTAGTATGACAGTTACACTGTTATATTGAATAAAAAAACTAACTTTTGTCTTTGCAAACCTTACAAAAGATCATTTTTCTAGTACAACTAACAAAAAAACATATCTCTAGGCATTATTAGCCATTTTGCATGTGTTGTTTAGAAGTTATGTTTGAATACATTTGTATTGCTTTTTTCGCATTATCTCAGGATTCTAAGACTATTATAGTCATATTGAGTAAAAAACTACTTTTTGCATTTGCAAGATTTAAAAAAGCATTTGTTTCGAGTAAAACTCCCAAAGATGCATTATTTCAGGCATTATTAGCCATTTTTCATGTGTGGTGTAGGAGTTATGTTTAAATAACTGTCATATTGAGTGTTACAGTATACAGTCATATTGAGTAAAACCTCATTTTTGTATTTGCAAACCATTGAAAAACAACTGTATCTAGTAAAACTCACATGTATTCAATATCACAGGCATTTTTAGACATTTTGCACGTTTGGATTAGGAATTATGTTTGAATACATTTGTATTGCTTTTTTCGCATTACCTCAGGATTCTAAGTACATTACTGTCAAATTGAGTAACAAATCAACTTTTGTTTTTGCAAACCTTACCAGATGTTTTTTTTTTCAGGAAAACTCTCGAAGATATATTTCTTCAGGCATTATTAGACATTTTGCATGTGTATTTTTGGAGTTATGTTTCAAAAACTGTCATTTTGAGTGTGACCAATATGAGGCCAGTAAAACCTAATATTTGTATTTGTGATTCTTTCCAAAATACCTTATTCTGCTAAAACTTACATAAATTCATTATTAAAGGCTTTTTAAGACAGATTTCATATTTGGTTTTGGAGTTATGATTATAAACCTTTCATATTTAGTATGACAGTTACACTGTTATATTGAATAAAAAAACTAACTTTTGTCTTTGCAAACCTTACAAAAGATCATTTTTCTAGTACAACTAACAAAAAAACATATCTCTAGGCATTATTAGCCATTTTGCATGTGTTGTTTAGAAGTTATGTTTGAATACATTTGTATTGCTTTTTTCGCATTATCTCAGGATTCTAAGACTATTATAGTCATATTGAGTAAAAAACAACTTTTTGCATTTGCAAGATTTAAAAAAGCATTTGTTTCGAGTAAAACTCCCAAAGATGCATTATTTCAGGCATTATTAGCCATTTTTCATGTGTGGTGTAGGAGTTATGTTTAAATAACTGTCATATTGAGTGTTACAGTATACAGTCATATTGAGTAAAACCTCATTTTTGTATTTGCAAACCATTGAAAAACAACTGTATCTAGTAAAACTCACATGTATTCAATATCACAGGCATTTTTAGACATTTTGCACGTTTGGATTAGGAATTATGTTTGCTTTTTTCGCATTACCTCAGGATTCTAAGTACATTACTGTCAAATTGAGTAACAAATCAACTTTTGTTTTTGCAAACCTTACCAGATGTTTTTTTTTTTCAGGAAAACTCTCTAAGATATATTTCTTCAGGCATTATTAGACATTTTGCATGTGTATTTTTGGAGTTATGTTTCAAAAACTGTCATTTTGATTGTGACCAATATGAGGCCAGTAAAACCTAATATTTGTATTTGTGATTCTTTCCAAAATACCTGATTCTGAAAAAACTTACATAAATTCAATATTAAAGGCTTTTTAAAACAGATTTCATATTTGGTTTTGGAGTTATGATTTAGAATCCTGAGATAATGCGAAAAAAGCAATAAAAATGTATTCAAACATAATTCCTAATCCAAACGTGCAAAATTTCTAAAAATGCCTGTGATATTGAATACATGTGAGTTTTACTAGATACAGTTGGTTTTCAATGGTTTTCAAATACAAAAATGAGGTTTTACTCAATATGACTGTATACTGTAACACTCAATATAACAGTTATTTAAACATAACTCCTACACCACACATGAAAAATCGCTAATAATGCCTGAAATAATGCATCTTTGGGAGTTTTACTTGAAACATATGCTTTTTTAAACCTTGCAAATGCAAAAAGAAGTGTTTTACTCAATATGACTATAATAGTATTAGAATCCTGAGATAATGTGAAAAAAGCAATAAAAAGGTATTCAAACATAACTTCTAAACAACAAATGCAAAATGGCTAATAATGCCTAGAGATATGTATTTTGGTTAGTTGTACTAGAAAAATGATCTTTTGTAAGGTTTGCAAAGACACAAGTTAGTTTTTTTATTCAATTTAACAGTGTAACTGTCATACTAAATATGAAAGGTTTATAATCATAACTCCAAAACAAAATATGACATTTGTCTTAAAAAGCCTTTAATATTGAATTCATGTAAGTTTTAGCAGAATCAGGTATTTTGGAAAGAATCACAAATACAAATATTAGATTTTACTGGCCTCATATTGGTCACACTCAAAATGACAGTTTTTGAAACATAACTCCAAAAATACACATGCAAAATGTCTAATAATGCCTGAAGAAATATTTCTTCGAGAGTTTTCCTGGAAAAAAAAAACATCTGGTAAGGTTTGCAAAAACAAAATTTGATTTGTTACTCAATTTGACAGTAATGTACTTAGAATCCTGAGATAATGCGAAAAAAGCAATAAAAATGTATTCAAAAATAATTCCTAATCCAAACGTGCAAAATGTCAGAAAATACCTGTGATATTGAATACATGTGAGTTTTACAAAATACAGTTGTTTTTCAATGGTTTGCTAATACAAAAATGAGGTTTTACTCAATATGACTGTATACTGTAACACTCAATATGACAGTTATTTAAACATAACTCCTACACCGAACATGAAAAATGGCTAATAATGCCTGAAATAATGCATCTTTGGGAGTTTCACTTGAAACATATGCTTTTTTAAATCTTGCAAATACAAAAAGTAGTTTTTTACTCAATATTACTATAATAGTCTTACAATCCTGAGATAATGCGAAAAAAGCAATAAAAATGTATTCAAACATAACTTCTAAACAACACATGCAAAATGGCTAATAATGCCTAGAGATATGTTTTTTTGTTAGTTGTACTAGAAAATGATCTTTTGTAAGGTTTGCAATGACACAAGTTAGTTTTTTTATTCAATATAACTGTGTAACTGTCATACTAAATATGAAAGGTTTATAATCATAACTCCAAAACCAAATATGAAATTTGTCTTAAAAAGCCTTTAATATTACATTACTGTCAAATTGAGTAACAAATCAAATTTTGTTTTTGCAAACCTTACCAGATGGTTTTTTTTTTCAGGAAAACTCTCGAAGATGCATTTCTTCAGGCATTATTAGACATTTTGCATGTGTATTTTTGGAGTTATGTTTCAAAAACTGTCATTTTGAGTGTGACCAATATGAGGCCAGTAAAACCTAATATTTGTATTTGTGATTCTTTCCAAAATACCTGATTCTGCTAAAACTTACATAAATTCAATATTAAAGGATTTTTAAGACAAATGTCATATTTGTTTTTGGAGTTATTATAAACCTTTCATATTTAGGATGACAGTTACACTGTTATATTGAATAAAAAAACTAACTTGTGTCTTTGCAAACCTTACAAAAGATCATTTTTCTAGTACAACTAACAAAAAAACATATCTCTAGCTATCATTAGCCATTTTGCATGTGTTGTTTAGAAGTTATGTTTGGATACATTTTTATTGCTTTTTTCGCATTATCTCAGGATTCCAAGAACATTATTGTCATATTGAATAAAACAACAATTTTTTGCATTGCAAAGATTTAAAAAAGCAATCGTTTCGAGTAAAACTCCCAAAGATGCATTATTTCAGGCATTATTAGCCATATGTGGTGTAGGAGTTATGTTTAAATAACTGTCATATTGAGTGTTACAGTATACAGTCATATTGAGTAAAACCTAATTTTTGATTTTGCAAACCATAGAAAATCAACTCTATCTAGTAAAACTCACATGGATTCAATATCACAGGCATTTTTAGACATTTTGCACGTTTGGATTAGGAATTATGTTGGAATACATTTTTATTGCTCTTTTTGCATTATCTCAGGATTTTAAGTACATTACTGTCAAATTGGGTAAAATATTTATTTTTGTTTTTGCAACCCTTACAAAATGTTTTTTTATCCAGTAAAACTCACAAAGATACATTTCTTCAGGCATTTTTTTGTAATTTTGCATGTGTATTTTTGGAGATAGGGTTCAAAAACTGTCTTATTGAGTGTGACCAATGTGAGGCAAGTAAAACAAAATGTTTGTATTTGTGAACCTTTCCAAAATACTTAATTCAGGTAAAACTCACATAAAGTCAACATTACGGGCTTTTTTAGACAGATTTCATGTTTGGTTTTGGAGTTATGTTTATTAACCTTTTATATTTAGTATGACAGTTTTACTGTTATATTGAATAAAAAAAACTAACTTTTATCTTTGCAAACACTGTAGAAATCAATTTTGTAAAAAAACGGTCATTTACTGGCAGCTACGGCTGCCAAACAAAAACCATAAAACTAAAGTAAAACATTGTAAACCAAATAATGATCAAAAATATTATATTTACAGATATTTTCATGAAACGTTTTGGGGTGAAATATCATAATTTTACAGATTTTTACTAAATTATTAAGATCAACCACCTTTAATAAAGTGACGATGCAAACAGTTCTGCAGAAAAATACCTTTATTCTAAAGAGTTTTTCCAAATTATTACGATCAACCACCTTTAGTGAAGTGACAATGCTGGCGGTTCCTCAGAAAAATACCATTGTTTTACAGATTTTTTCTGAATAGTTAGGATCAGGGGTGTCTCATTGACTTTAGCGGGGGGCCACTGGATGCAGGAACTTGATGCAAAGTGGATTCACCTTGCATGAATGGCTACCCCACCCTAGCAACATACTTACTGATCCTACCATTTCACTGTGAGAATGTTACTGACCCTCATGTAGGATTGACCCAAAGTCTGGCCAGGTGACTTTTTATACGCTCATTCACCAAATCATTAGCATGCCTACTGATGAGTGTGATGTGCACGGTATTTTCACTCATGTGATAGTGACTGCAAGACATACTTGGTCAACAGCCACACAGGTCACACTGCTGGTGGCTGTACAAACAACTTTAACACTGTTACAAATATGCACCACACTGTGAATCCACATCGAACAAGAATGATAAACACATTTCAGGAAAACATCCTCACTGTAACAAAACATAAAAACAACATAACATAACAAATACCCACAAGCCCATGCAGCGCTGACTCTTCCGGGCTACACCCCTGCTACCACCCAACCCCGCGCCCCAAAACATCACCGCCCCCCTCCGTGCGTTGGTTGAGCTGGGCGGGGTTAGGTGGTGGGGGTGTATATTGTAACACATGGAATACTGGGTATTGTTTCTGTTGTGTTAATGTTGTGTTACGGTGAAGATGTTTTCCTGAAATGTGTTTGTCATTCTTGTTTGATGTGGCTCCACAATGTGGCGCATATTTGTAACATTGTTAAAGTTGTTTGTACGGCCACCGTCAGTGTGATCTGTAAGGCTATTGACTGTTGATTAAGTATGTCTTGCAGTCACTCATGTATGTCATATTACAGGGAAAAAAATGTAAATGTTAGTTTGAGCATAAACCTTTTATAAGAGGCTACATATATTTTTCTCATTGAATGTGAAAATACACATAAATATTAAAAAAAAATAATTTACCTTAAAATTACATTAACATTACAAAACATTTCTTTTTGTTTTTGCAACCCTTACAAAATGTTTTTTTTATCCAGTAAAACTCACTAAGATACATTTCTTCAGGCATTTTTTTGTAATTTTGCATGTGTATTTTTGGAGATAGGGTTCAAAAACTGTCTTATTGAGTGTGACCAATGTGAGGCCAGTAAAACCAAATTTTTGTATTTGTGAACCTTTCCAAAATACCTAATTCAGGTAAAACTCACATAAAGTCAATATTACAGGCTTTTTTAGACAGATTTCATGTTTGGTTTTGGAGTTATGTTTATTAACCTTTCATATTTAGTATGACAGTTTTACTGTTATATTGAATACAAAAAACTAACTTTTATCTTTGCAAACACTGTAAAAATAAATTTTGTAAAAAAACGGTCATTTACTGGCAGCGACGGCTGCCAAACAAAAACCATAAAACTAAAGTAAAACATTGTAAACCAAATAATGATCAAAAATATTATTTTTACAGAAATTTTCATGAAACGTTTTGGGGTGAAATATCGTAATTTTACAGATTTTTACTAAATTATTAAGATCAACCACCTTTAATAAAGTGACGATGCAAACAGTTCTGCAGAAAAATACCTTTATTCTAAAGAGTTTTTCCAAATTATTACGATCAACCACCTTTAGTGAATTGACAATGCTGGCGATTCCACAGAAAAATACCATTGTTTAACAGATTTTTTCTGAATTGTTGGATCATGGGTGTCTCATTGACTTTAGCAGGGGGCCACTGGATGCAGGAAACTGATACAAAGTGGGTTAACCTTGCATGAATGGCTATCACACCCTAGCGACATACTTACCATTCCTATCATTTCACCACGAGAGTTTCACTGACCCTCATGTAGGGTTGACTCAAAATTTGGCCGGGCGAATATGACACATAATACCGTGGTGGGTTTTATTGAATGCTCATTCATCAAATCATCAGCGTGCCAATTGAGGCATGTGATGAGCACGGTTTCGTCGTTCATTTGAAAAGTGACTGCAAAATATACTTGGTCAACAGCCACACAGGTCACACTGACGGTGGCTGTACAAACAACTTTAACACTGTTACAAATATGCACCACACTGTGAACCCACATCGAACAAGAATGATAAACACATTTCAGGAAAACATCCTCACTGTAATAAAACATAAAAACAACATAACAAATACCCAGAAGCCCAAGCAGCGCTGACTCTTCCGGGCTACAATCCCGCTACCACCCAACCCCGTGCCCCAAAACATCACCGCCCCCCTCCGTGCGTTGGTTGAGCTGGGCGGGGTTAGGTGGTGGGGGTGTATATTGTAACACATGGAATTCTAGGAATTGTTTCTGTTGTGTTAATGTTGTGTTACGGTGACGATGTTCTCCTGAAATGTGTTTGTCAGTCTTGATTGATGTGGCTCCACAGTGTGGCGCATATTTGTAACATTGTTAAAGTTGTTTGTACGGCCACCGTCAGTATGATCTGTACGGCTGTTGACTGTTGATTAAGAATCTCTTGCAGTATTTCATGTACGTCATATTAGAGTTTGAGCATATACCTTTTATAAGAGGCTACATATATTTTTCGACATGAATGTGAAAATACACATAAATATTGAAAACATTTGATTTACCTTAAAATTACATATAAAACTGTTAGATTGTTAGTATGAACAAATACTTTCATATAACAAGCTACATATTTAATTAAAGTTAATTACTGTAATTTTACATGAAATTGAAAGTAATTTGAGAAAACAGAAAATAATATGTATAAATAATTTGGTATTTTTCTGTAAAAAAAATAGGAATATACATAGTTTGTCATTACTGGCATATTACTTAAAATAACAGGCGTTTTTTTAATTTACAGATAATGTCTTCAATTCTACAGATTTATAACCTATTTAAAAAAATTGAAAAATTATAGTAGAAATTTAGAGTAAACTAACCATACAAATAGGATTGTGTTTTCCAAGTGAGCCCTACAAAATATAATTTTTCTATTACAACTAACAAAGATACATATCTCTAGGAATTATTAGCCGTTTTGCATGTGTTGTTTAAAAGTTATGTTTGAAAACTTTTGTATTGCTTTTTCGCATTATCTCAGGATTCTAAGAACATTATAGTCATATTGAGTAAAAAACACTTTTTGCATTTTCAAGATTTAAAAAAGCATATGTTCCGAGTAAAACTCCCAAAGATGCATTATTTTAGGCATTATTAGCCATTTTTCATGTGTGGTGTAGGAGTTATGTTTAAATAACTGTCATATTGAGTGTTACAGTATACAGTCATATTGAGTAAAACCTCATTTTTGTATTTGCAAACCACTGAAAAACAACTGTATCTAGTAAAACTCACATGTATTCAATATCACAGGCATTTTTAGACATTTTGCACGTTTGGATTAGGAATTATGTTTGAATACATTTTTGTTGCTTTTTTCGCATTATCTCAGGATTCCAAGTACATTACTGTCAAATTGAGTAACAAATCAAATTTTGTTTTTGCAAACCTTACCAAATGTTTTTTTTTTTCAGGAAAACTCTCGAAGATGCATTTCTTCAGGCATTATTAGACATTTTGCATGTGTATTTTTGGAGTTATGTTTCAAAAACTGTCATTTTGAGTGTGACCAATATGAGGCCAGTAAAATCTAATATTTGTATTTGTGATTCTTTCCAAAATACCTGATTCTGCTAAAACTTACATAAATTCAATATTAAAGGCTTTTTAAGACAAATGTCATATTTGGTTTTGGAGTTATGATTATAAACCTTTCATGAGGACGGCGTGGCGCAGTGGGAGAGTGGTCGTGCGCCACCCGAGGGTCCCGGGCTCAAATCCCACCTAGTACCAACCTCGTCACGTCCGTTGTGTTTTGAGCTAGACACTTCACCCTTGCTCCTGATGGGTGCTGGTTGGCGCCTTGCATGGCAGCTCCCTCCATCAGTGTGTGAATTTGTGTGTGAATGGGTAAATGTGGAAGTTGTGTCAAAGCGCTTTGAGTACCTTGAAGGTAGAAAAGCGCTATACAAGTACAACACATTTATTTATCATTTATATTTAGTATGACAGTTACATTGTTATATTGAAAAAAAAAACTAACTTGTGTCTTTGCAAACCTTACAAAATATAATTTTTCTAGTACAACTAACCAAAATACATATCTCTAGGCATTATTAGCCATTTTGCATTTGTTGTCTAGAAGTTATGTTTGAATACATTTTTATTGCTTTTTTCGCATTATCTCAGGATTCTAAGACTATTATAGTCATATTGAGTAAAAAACTACTTTTTGCATTTGCAAGATTTAAAAAAGCATATGTTTCGAGTAAAACTCCCAAAGATACATTATTTCAGGCATTATTAGCCATTTTTCATGTGTGGTGTAGGAGTTATGTTTAAATAACTGTCATATTGAGTGTTACAGTATACAGTCATATTGAGTAAAACCTAATTTTTGATTTTGCAAACCATAGAAAATCAACTGTATCTAGTAAAACTCACATGGATTCAATATCACAGGCATTTTTAGACATTTTGCACGTTTGGATTAGGAATTATGTTGGAATACATTTTTATTGCTCTTTTTGCATTATCTCAGGATTTTAAGTACATTACTGTCAAATTGGGTAAAATATTTATTTTTGTTTTTGCAACCCTTACAAAATGTTTTTTTATCCAGTAAAACTCACAAAGATACATTTCTTCAGGCATTTTTTTGTAATTTTGCAAGTGTATTTTTGGAGATAGGGTTCAAAAACTGTCTTATTGAGTGTGACCAATGTGAGGCAAGTAAAACAAAATTTTTGTATTTGTGAACCTTTCCAAAATACTTAATTCAGGTAAAACTCACATAAAGTCAACATTACGGGCTTTTTTAGACAGATTTCATGTTTGGTTTTGGAGTTATGTTTATTAACCTTTCATATTGAGTATGACAGTTTTACTGTTATATTGAATAAAAAAAACTAACTTTTACCTTTGCAAACACTGTAGAAATCAATTTTGTAAAAAAACGGTCATTTACTGGCAGCTACGGCTGCCAAACAAAAACCATAAAACTAAAGTAAAACATTGTAAACCAAATAATGATCAAAAATATTATATTTACAGATATTTTCATGAAACATTTTTGGGTGAAATATCATAATTTTACAGATTTTTACTAAATTATTAAGATCAACCACCTTTAATAAAGTGACGATGCAAACAGTTCTGCAGAAAAATACCTTTATTCTAAAGAGTTTTTCCAAATTATTACGATCAACCACCTTTAGTGAAGTGACAATGCTGGCGGTTCCTCAGAAAAATACCATTGTTTTACAGATTTTTTCTGAATAGTTAGGATCAGGGGTGTCTCATTGACTTTAGTTGGGGGCCACTGGATGCAGGAACTTGATGCAAAGTGGATTCACCTTGCATGAATGGCTACCCCACACTAGCAACATACTTACTGATCCTACCATTTCACTGTGAGAATTTTACTGACCCTCATGTAGGATTGACCCAAAGTCTGGCAGGGTGACTTTTTATACGCTCATTCACCAAATCATTAGCATGCCTACTGATGAGTGTGATGTGCACGGTATTGTCATGCATGTGATAGTGACTGCAAGACATACTTGGTCAACAGCCACACAGGTCACACTGCTGGTGGCTGTACAAACAACTTTAACACTGTTACAAATATGCACCACACTGTGAATCCACATCGAACAAGAATGATAAACACATTTCAGGAAAACATCCTCACTGTAACAAAACATAAAAACAACATAACATAACAAATACCCACAAGCCCATGCAGCGCTGACTCTTCCGGGCTACACCCCTGCTACCACCCAACCCCGCGCCCCAAAACATCACCGCCCCCCTCCGTGCGTTGGTTGAGCTGGGCGGGGTTAGGTGGTGGGGGTGTACATTGTAACACATGGAATACTGGGTATTGTTTCTGTTGTGTTAATGTTGTGTTAAGGTGAAGATGTTTTCCTGAAATGTGTTTGTCATTCTTGTTTGATGTGGCTCCACAATGTGGCGCATATTTGTAACATTGTTAAAGTTGTTTGTACGGCCACCGTCAGTGTGATCTGTAAGGCTATTGACTGTTGATTAAGTATGTCTTGCAGTCACTCATGCATGTCATATTACAGGGAAAAAAATGTAAATGTTAGTTTGAGTATAAACCTTTTATAAGAGGCTACATATATTTTTCTCATTGAATGTGAAAATACACATGAATATTAAAAAAAAATAATTTACCTTAAAGTTACATTAACATTACAAAACATTTCTTTTTGTTTTTGCAACCCTTACAAAATGTTTTTTTAATCCAGTAAAACTCACAAAGATACATTTCTTCAGGCATTTTTTTGTAATTTTGCATGTGTATTTTTGGAGAGAGGGTTCAAAAACTGTCTTATTGAGTGTGACCAATGTGAGGCCAGTAAAACCACATTTTTGTATTTGTGAACCTTTCCAAAATACCTAATTCAGGTAAAACTCACATAAAGTCAATATTACAGGCTTTTTTAGACAGATTTCATGTTTGGTTTTGGAGTTATGTTTATTAACCTTTCATATTTAGTATGACAGTTTTACTGTTATATTGAATACAAAAAACTAACTTTTATCTTTGCAAACACTGTAAAAATAAATTTTGTAAAAAAACGGTCATTTACTGGCAGCGACGGCTGCCAAACAAAAACCATAAAACTAAAGTAAAACATTGTAAACCAAATAATGATCAAAAATATTATTTTTACAGAAATTTTCATGAAACGTTTTGGGGTGAAATATCGTAATTTTACAGATTTTTACTAAATTATTAAGATCAACCACCTTTAATAAAGTGACGATGCAAACAGTTCTGCAGAAAAATACCTTTATTCTAAAGAGTTTTTCCAAATTATTACGATCAACCACCTTTAGTGAATTGACAATGCTGGCGATTCCACAGAAAAATACCATTGTTTAACAGATTTTTTCTGAATTGTTGGATCATGGGTGTCTCATTGACTTTAGCGGGGGGCCACTGGATGCAGGAAACTGATACAAAGTGGGTTAACCTTGCATGAATGGCTATCCCACCCTAGCGACATACTTACCATTCCTATCATTTCACCACGAGAGTTTCACTGACCCTCATGTAGGGTTGACTCAAAATTTGGCCGGGCGAATATGACACATAATACCGTGGTGGGTTTTATTGAATGCTCATTCATCAAATCATCAGCGTGCCAATTGAGGCATGTGATGAGCACGGTTTCGTCGTTCATTTGAAAAGTGACTGCAAAATATACTTGGTCAACAGCCACACAGGTCACACTGACGGTGGCTGTACAAACAACTTTAACACTGTTACAAATATGCACCACACTGTGAACCCACATCGAACAAGAATGATAAACACATTTCAGGAAAACAGCCTCACTGTAATAAAACATAAAAACAACATAACAAATACCCAGAAGCCCAAGCAGCACTGACTCTTCCGGGCTACAATCCCGCTACCACCCAACCCCGTGCCCCAAAACATCACCGCCCCCCTCCGTGCGTTGGTTGAGCTGGGCGGGAATAGGTGGTGGGGGTGTATATTATAACACATGGAATTCTAGGAATTGTTTCTGTTGTGTTAATGTTGTGTTACGGTGACGATGTTCTCCTGAAATGTGTTTGTCAGTCTTGATTGATGTGGCTCCACAGTGTGGCGCATATTTGTAACATTGTTGAAGTTGTTTGTACGGCCACCGTCAGTATGATCTGTACGGCTGTTGACTGTTGATTAAGAATCTCTTGCAGTATTTCATGTACGTCATATTACAGTTTGAGCATACACCTTTTATAAGAGGCTACATATATTTTTCGACTTGAATGTGAAAATACACATAAATATTGAAAACATTTGATTTACCTTAAAATTACATATAAAACTGTTAGATTGTTAGTATGAACAAATACTTTCATATAACAAGCTACATATTTAATTAAAGTTAATTACTGTAATTTTACATGAAATTGAAAGTAATTTGAGAAAACAGAAAATAATATGTATAAATAATTTGGTATTTTTCTGTAAAAAAAAATAGGAATATACATAGTTCGTCATTACTGGCATATTACTTAAAATAACAGGCTTTTTTTAAATTTAGAGATAATGTCTTCAATTCTACAGATTTGTAACCTATTTAAAAAAAATTAAAAATTATAGTAGAAATTTAGAGCAAACTAACCATACAAATAGGATTTTGTTTTCCAAGTGAGCCCTACAAAATATCATTTTTCTACTACAACTAACAAAGATACATATCTCTAGGAATTATTAGCCGTTTTGCATGTGTTGTTTAAAAGTTATGTTTGAAAACTTTTGTATTGCTTTTTCGCATTATCTCAGGATTCTAAGAACATTATAGTCATATTGAGTAAAAATACTTTTTGCATTTGCAAGATTTAAAAAAGCATATGTTCCGAGTAAAACTCCCAAAGATAAATTATTTCAGGCATTATTAGCCATTTTTCATGTGTGGTGTAGGAGTTATGTTTAAATAACTCTCATATTGAGTGTTACAGTATACAGTCATATTGAGTAAAACCTCATTTTTGTATTTGCAAACCATAGAGAAACAACTGTATCTAGTAAAACTCACATTTATTCAATATCACAGGCATTTTTAGACATTTTGCACGTTTGGATTAGGAATTATGTTTGAATACATTTTTATTGCTTTTTTCGCATTATCTCAGGATTCCAAGTACATTACTGTCAAATTGAGTAACAAATCAAATTTTGTTTTTGCAAACCTTACCCAATGTTTTTTTTTTTCAGGAAAACTCTCGATGATGCATTTCTTCAGGCATTATTAGACATTTTGCATGTGTATTTTTGGAGTTATGTTTCAAAAACTGTCATTTTGAGTGTGACCAATATGAGGCCAGTAAAATCTAATATTTGTATTTGTGATTCTTTCCAAAATACCTGATTCTGCTAAAACTCACATAAATTCAATATTAAAGGCTTTTTAAGACAAATCTCATATTTGGTTTTGGAGTTATGATTATAAACCTTTCATATTTAGTATGACAGTTACACTGTTATATTGAATAAAAAAACTAATTTGTGTCTTTGCAAACCTTACAAAAGATCATTTTTCTAGTACAACTAACAAAAATACATATCTCTAGGCATTAGTAGCCATTTTGCATGTGTTGTTTAGAAGTTATGTTTGAATACATTTTTATTGCTTTTTTCGCATTATCTCAGGATTCTAAGACTATTATAGTCATATTGAGTAAAAAACTACTTTTTGCATTTGCAAGATTTAAAAAATCATATGTTTCGAGTAAAACTCCCAAAGATGCATTATTTCAGGCATTATTAGCCATTTTTCATGTGTGGTGTAGGAGTTATGTTTGAATAACTGTCATATTGAGTGTTACAGTATACAGTCATATTGAGTAAAACCTCATTTTTGTATTTGCAAACCATTGAAAAACAACTGTATCTAGTAAAACTCACATGTATTCAATATCACAGGCATTTTTAGACATTTTGCACGTTTGGATTAGGAATTATGTTTGAATACATTTTTATTGCTTTTTTCGCATTATCTCAGGATTCCAAGTACATTACTGTCAAATTGAGTAACAAATCAAATTTTGTTTTTGCAAACCTTACCAAATGTTTTTTTTTTCAGGAAAACTCTCGAAGATGCATTTCTTCAGGCATTATTAGACATTTTGCATGTGTATTTTTGGAGTTATGTTCCAAAAACTGTCATTTTGAGTGTGACCAATATGAGGCCAGTAAAATCTAATATTTGTATTTGTGATTCTTTCCAAAATACCTGATTCTAATAAAACTTACATAAATTCAATATTAAAGGCTTTTTAAGACAAATGTCATATTTGGTTTTGGAGTTATGATTATAAACCTTTCATATTTAGTATGACAGTTACACTGTTATATTGAATAAAAAAACTAACTTGTGTCTTTGCAAACCTTACAAAAGATCATTTTTTTTGTACAACTAACCAAAATACATATCTCTAGGCATTATTAACCATTTTGCATGTGTTGTTTAGAAGTTATGTTTGAATAAATTTTTATTGCTTTTTTCGCATTATCTCAGGATTCTAAGAACATTATTGTCATATTGAGTAAAAAACAACTTTTTGCATTTGCAAGATTTAAAAAAGCATATGTTTCGAGTAAAACTCCCAAAGATGCATTTTTTCAGGCATTATTAGCCATTTTTCATGTGTTGTATAGGAGTTATGTTTAAATAACTGTCATATTGAGTGTTACAGTATACAGTCATATTGAGTAAAACCTCATTTTTGTATTTGCAAACCATTGAAAAACAACTGTATCTAGTAAAACTCACATGTATTCAATATCACAGGCATTTTTAGACATGTTGCACGTTTGGATTAGGAATTATGTTTGACATTTTTATTGCTTTTTTCGCATTATCTCAGGATTCTAAGTACATTACTGTCAAATTGAGTAACAAATCAAATTTTGTTTTTGCAAACCTTACAAAATGTTTTTTTTCTGGAAAACTCTCGAAGATGCATTTCTTCAGGCATTATTAGACATTTTGCATGTGTATTTTTGGAGTTATGTTTCAAAAACTGTCATTTTGAGTGTGACCAATATGAGGCCAGTAAAATCTAATATTTGTATTTCTGATTCTTTCCAAAATACCTGATTCTGGTAAAACTCACATAAATTCAATATTAAAGGCTTTTTAAGACAAATTTCATATTTGGTTTTGGAGTTATGATTATAAACCTATCATATTTAGGATGACTGTTATATTGAATAAAAAAAACTAACTTGTGTCTTTGCAAACCTTACAAAAGATCATTTTTCTAGTACAACTAACCAAAATACATATCTCTAGGCATTATTAACCATTTTGCATGTGTTGTTTAGAAGTTATGTTTGAATAAATTTTTATTGCTTTTTTCGCATTATCTCAGGATTGTAAGACTATTATAGTCATATTGAGTAAAAAACTACTTTTTGCATTTGCAAGATTTAAAAAAGCATATTTTTCGAGTAAAACTCCCAAAGATGCATTATTTCAGGCATTATTAGCCATTTTTCATGTGTGGTGTAGGAGTTATGTTTAAATAACTGTCATATAGAGTGTTACAGTATACAGTCATATTGAGTAAAACCTCATTTTTGTATTTGCAAACCATTGAAAAACAACTGTATCTAGTAAAACTCACATGTAGACAATATCACAGGCATTTTTAGACATTTTGCACGTTTGGATTAGGAATTATGTTTGAATTCATTTTTATTGCTTTTTTCGCATTACCTCAGGATTCTAAAAACATTACTGTCAAATTGAGTAACAAATCAAATTTTGTTTTTGCAAACCTTACCAAATGTTTTTTTTCTGGAAAACTCTCGAAGATGCATTTCTTCAGGCATTATTAGACATTTTGCATGTGTATTTTTGGAGTTATGTTTCAAAAACTGTCATTTTGAGTGTGACCAATATGAGGCCAGTAAAATCTAATATTTGTATTTGTGATTCTTTCCAAAATACCTGATTCTGCTAAAACTCACATAAATTCAATATTAAAGGCTTTTTAAGACAAATTTCATATTTGGTTTTGGAGTTATGATTATAAACCTTTCATATTTAGGATGACTGTTAAATTGAATAAAAAAACAACTTGTGTCTTTGCAAACCTTACAAAAGATCATTTTACTAGTACAACTAACCAAAATACATATCTCTAGGCATTATTAGCCATTTTGCATTTGTTGTTTAGAAGTTATGTTTGAATACCTTTTTATTGCTTTTTTCGCATTACCTCAGGATTGTAAGACTATTATAGTCATATTGAGTAAAAAACTACTTTTTGCATTTGCAAGATTTATAAAAGCATATGTTTCGAATAAAACTCCCAAAGATGCATTAGTTCAGGCATTATTAGCCATTTTTCATGTGTGGTGTAGGAGTTATGTTTAAATAACTGTCATATAGAGTGTTACAGTATACAGTCATATAGAGTAAAACCTAATTTTTGTATTTGCAAACCATAGAAAAACAACTGTATCTAGTAAAACTCACATGCATTCAATATCACAGGCATTTTTAGACATTTTGCACGTTTGGATTAGGAATTATGTTTGAATACATTTTTATTGCTTTTTTCGCATTATCTCAGGATTCCAAGTACATTACTGTCAAATTGAGTAACAAATCAAATTTTGTTTTTGCAAACCTTACCAAATGTTTTTTTTTTCAGGAAAACTCTCGAAGATGCATTTCTTCAGGCATTATTAGACATTTTGCATGTGTATTTTTGGAGTTATGTTTCAAAAACTGTCATTTTGAGTGTGACCAATATGAGGCCAGTAAAATCTAATATTTGTATTTGTGATTCTTTCCAAAATACCTGATTCTGCTAAAACTTACATAAATTCAATATTAAAGGCTTTTTAAGACAAATGTCATATTTGGTTTTGGAGTTATGATTATAAACCTTTCATATTTAGTATGACAGTTACACTGTTATATTGAATAAAAAAACTAACTTGTGTCTTTGCAAACCTTACAAAAGATCATTTTTTTTGTACAACTAACCAAAATACATATCTCTAGGCATTATTAACCATTTTGCATGTGTTGTTTAGAAGTTATGTTTGAATACATTTTTATTGCTTTTTTCGCATTATCTCAGGATTCTAAGAACATTATTGTCATATTGAGTAAAAAACAACTTTTTGCATTTGCAAGATTTAAAAAAGCATATGTTTCGAGTAAAACTCCCAAAGATGCATTTTTTCAGGCATTATTAGCCATTTTTCATGTGTTGTGTAGGAGTTATGTTTAAATAACTGTCATATTGAGTGTTACAGTATACAGTCATATTGAGTAAAACCTCATTTTTGTATTTGCAAACCATTGAAAAACAACTGTATCTAGTAAAACTCACATGTATTCAATATCACAGGCATTTTTAGACATGTTGCACGTTTGGATTAGGAATTATGTTTGACATTTTTATTGCTTTTTTCGCATTATCTCAGGATTCTAAGTACATTACTGTCAAATTGAGTAACAAATCAAATTTTGTTTTTGCAAACCTTACAAAATGTTTTTTTTCTGGAAAACTCTCGAAGATGCATTTCTTCAGGCATTATTAGACATTTTGCATGTGTATTTTTGGAGTTATGTTTCAAAAACTGTCATTTTGAGTGTGACCAATATGAGGCCAGTAAAATCTAATATTTGTATTTCTGATTCTTTCCAAAATACCTGATTCTGGTAAAACTCACATAAATTCAATATTAAAGGCTTTTTAAGACAAATTTCATATTTGGTTTTGGAGTTATGATTATAAACCTATCATATTTAGGATGACTGTTATATTGAATAAAAAAACTAACTTGTGTCTTTGCAAACCTTACAAAAGATCATTTTTCTAGTACAACTAACCAAAATACATATCTCTAGGCATTATTAACCATTTTGCATGTGTTGTTTAGAAGTTATGTTTGAATAAATTTTTATTGCTTTTTTCGCATTATCTCAGGATTGTAAGACTATTATAGTCATATTGAGTAAAAAACTACTTTTTGCATTTGCAAGATTTAAAAAAGCATATTTTTCGAGTAAAACTCCCAAAGATGCATTATTTCAGGCATTATTAGCCATTTTTCATGTGTGGTGTAGGAGTTATGTTTAAATAACTGTCATATAGAGTGTTACAGTATACAGTCATATTGAGTAAAACCTCATTTTTGTATTTGCAAACCATTGAAAAACAACTGTATCTAGTAAAACTCACATGTAGACAATATCACAGGCATTTTTAGACATTTTGCACGTTTGGATTAGGAATTATGTTTGAATTCATTTTTATTGCTTTTTTCGCATTACCTCAGGATTCTAAAAACATTACTGTCAAATTGAGTAACAAATCAAATTTTGTTTTTGCAAACCTTACCAAATGTTTTTTTTCTGGAAAACTCTCGAAGATGCATTTCTTCAGGCATTATTAGACATTTTGCATGTGTATTTTTGGAGTTATGTTTCAAAAACTGTCATTTTGAGTGTGACCAATATGAGGCCAGTAAAATCTAATATTTGTATTTGTGATTCTTTCCAAAATACCTGATTCTGCTAAAACTCACATAAATTCAATATTAAAGGCTTTTTAAGACAAATTTCATATTTGGTTTTGGAGTTATGATTATAAACCTTTCATATTTAGGATGACTGTTAAATTGAATAAAAAAACAACTTGTGTCTTTGCAAACCTTACAAAAGATCATTTTACTAGTACAACTAACCAAAATACATATCTCTAGGCATTATTAGCCATTTTGCATTTGTTGTTTAGAAGTTATGTTTGAATACCTTTTTATTGCTTTTTTCGCATTATCTCAGGATTCTAAGACTATTATAGTCATATTGAGTAAAAAACTACTTTTTGCATTTGCAAGATTTAAAAAAGCATATGTTTCGGGTAAAACTCCCGAAGATGCATTATTTCAGGCATTATTAGCCATTTTTCATGTGTGGTGTAGGAGTTATCTTTAAATAACTGTCATATTGAGTGTTACAGTATACAGTCATATTGAGTAAAACCTCATTTTTGTATTTGCAAACCATTGAAAAACAACTGTATCTAGTAAAACTCACATGTATTCAATATCACAGGCATTTTTAGACATTTTGCACGTTTGGATTAGGAATTATGTTTGAATACATTTTTATTGCTTTTTTCGCATTATCTCAGGATTCTAAGTACATTACTGTCAAATTGAGTAACAAATCAAATTTTGTTTTTGCAAACCTTACCAAATGTTTTTTTTTCTGGAAAACTCTCGAAGATGCATTTCTTCAGGCATTATTAGACATTTTGCATGTGTATTTTTGGAGTTATGTTTCAAAAACTAATATTTTGAGTGTGACCAATATGAGGCCAGTAAAATCTAATATTTGTATTTGTGATTCTTTCCAAAATACCTGATTCTGCTAAAACTCACATAAATTCAATATTAAAGGCTTTTTAAGACAAATTTCATATTTGGTTTTGGAGTTATGATTATAAACCTTTCATATTTAGGATTACAGTTACACTGTTAAATTGAATAAAACAACTAACTTGTGTCTTTGCAAACCTTACAAAAGATCATTTTTCTAGTACAACTAACCAAAAAACATATCTCTAGGCATTGTTAGCCATTTTGCATGTGTTGTTTAGAAGTTATGTTTGAATACATTTTTATTGCTTTTTTCGCATTATCTCAGGATTCTAAGACTATTATAGTCATATTGACTAAAAAACTACTTTTTGCATTTGCAAGATTTAAAAAAGCATATGTTTCGGGTAAAACTCCCGAAGATGCATTATTTCAGGCAGTATTAGCCATTTTTCATGTGTGGTGTAGGAGTTATCTTTAAATAACTGTCATATTGAGTGTTACAGTATACAGTCATATTGAGTAAAACCTCATTTTTGTATTTGCAAACCATTGAAAAACAACTGTATCTAGTAAAACTCACATGTATTCAATATCACAGGCATTTTTAGACATTTTGCACGTTTGGATTAGGAATTATGTTTGAATACATTTTTATTGCTTTTTTCGCATTATCTCAGGATTCTAAGAACATTACTGTCAAATTGAGTAACAAATCAAATTTTGTTTTTGCTAACCTTACCAGATGTTTTTTTTTTCAGGAGAACTCTCGAAGATATATTTCTTCAGGCATTATTAGACATTTTGCATGTGTATTTTTGGAGTTATGTTTCAAAAACTGTCATTTTGAGTGTTACCAATATGAGGCCAGTAAAACCTAATATTTGTATTTGTGATTCTTTCCAAAATACCTGATTCTGCTAAAACTTACATAAATTCAATATTAAAGGCTTTTTAAGACAAATGTCATATTTGGTTTTGGAGTTATGATTATAAACCTTTCATATTTAGTATGACAGTTACACTGTTATATTGAATAAAAAAACTAACTTGTGTCTTTGCAAACCTTACAAAAGATAATTTTTCTAGTACAACTAACCAAAATACATATCTCTAGGCATTATTAGCCATTTTGCATGTGTTGTTTAGAAGTTATGTTTGAATACATTTTTATTGCTTTTTTCGCATTATCTCAGGATTCTAAGACTATAATAGTCATATTGAGTAAAAAACTACTTTTTGCATTTGCAAGATTTAAAAAAGCATATGTTTCGAGTAAAACTCCCAAAGATGCATTATTTCAGGCATTATTAGCCATTTTTCATGTGTGGTGTAGGAGTTATGTTTGAATAACTGTCATATTGAGTCTTACAGTAAACAGTTATATTGAGTAAAACCTCATTTTTGTATTTGCAAACCTTTGAAAAACAACTGTATCTAGTAAAACTCACATGTATTCAATATCACAGGCATTTTTAGACATTTTGCACGTTTGGATTAGGAATTAAGTTTCAATACATTTTTATTGCTTTTTTCGCATTATCTCAGGATTCTAAGTACATTACTGTCAAATTGAGTAACAAATCAAATTTTGTTTTTGCAAACCTTACCAAATGTTTTTTTTTTTCAGGAAAACTCTCGAAGATGCATTTCTTCAGGCATTATTAGACATTTTGCATGTGTATTTTTGGAGTTATGTTTCAAAAACTGTCATTTTGAGTGTGACCAATATGAGTTCAGTAAAATCTAATATTTGTATTTGTGATTCTTTCCATAATACCTTATTCTGCTAAAACTTACATGAATTCAATATTAAATGCTTTTTAAGACAGATTTCATATTTGGTTTTGGAGTTATGATTATAAACCTTTCATATTTAGTATGACAGTAACACTGTTATATTGAATTAAAAAACTAACTTGTGTCTTTGCAAACCTTACAAAAGAAATTTTTTCTAGTACAACTAACAAAAAAACATATCTCTAGGCATTATTAGCCATTTTGCATGTGTTGTTTAGAAGTTATGTTTGAATACATTTTTATTGCTTTTTTCGCATTATCTCAGGATTCTAAGACTATTATAGTCATATTGAGTAAAAAACAACTTTTTGCATTTGCAAGATTTAAAAAAGCATATGTTTCGAGTAAAACTCCCAAAGATGCATTATTTCAGGCATTATTAGCCATTTTTCATGTGTGGTGTAGGAGTTATGTTTGAATAACTGTCATATTGAGTCTTACAGTAAACAGTTATATTGAGTAAAACCTCATTTTTGTATTTGCAAACCTTTGAAAAACAACTGTATCTAGTAAAACTCACATGTATTCAATATCACAGGCATTTTTAGACATTTTGCACGTTTGGATTAGGAATTAAGTTTGAATACATTTTTATTGCTTTTTTCGCATTATCTCAGGATTCTAAGTACATTACTGTCAAATCGAGTAACAAATCAAATTTTGTTTTTGCAAACCTTACCAAATGTTTTTTTTTTCAGGAAAACTCTCGAAGATGCATTTCTTCAGGCATTATTAGACATTTTGCATGTGTATTTTTGGAGTTATGTTTCAAAAACTGTCATTTTGAGTGTGACCAATATGAGTTCAGTAAAATCTAATATTTGTATTTGTGATTCTTTCCATAATACCTTATTCTGCTAAAACTTACATAAATTCAATATTAAAGGCTTTTTAAGACACATTTCATATTTGGTTTTGGAGTTATGATTATAAACCTTTCATATTTAGTATGACAGTAACACTGTTATATTGAATAAAAAAACTAACTTGTGTCTTTGCAAACCTTACAAAAGATAATTTTTCTAGTACAACTAACAAAAAAACATATCTCTAGGCATTATTAGCCATTTTGCATGTGTTGTTTAGAAGTTATGTTTGAATACATTTTTATTGCTTTTTTCGCATTATCTCAGGATTCTAAGACTATTATAGTCATATTGAGTAAAAAACTACTTTTTGCATTTGCAAGATTTAAAAAAGCATATGTTTCGGGTAAAACTCCCGAAGATGCATTATTTCAGGCATTATTAGCCATTTTTCATGTGTGGTGTAGGAGTTATCTTTAAATAACTGTCATATTGAGTGTTACAGTATACAGTCATATTGAGTAAAACCTCATTTTTGTATTTGCAAACCATTGAAAAACAACTGTATCTAGTAAAACTCACATGTATTCAATATCACAGGCATTTTTAGACATTTTGCACGTTTGGATTAGGAATTATGTTTGAATACATTTTTATTGCTTTTTTCGCATTATCTCAGGATTCTAAGTACATTACTGTCAAATTGAGTAACAAATCAAATTTTGTTTTTGCAAACCTTACCAAATGTTTTTTTTTCTGGAAAACTCTCAAAGATGCATTTCTTCAGGCATTATTAGACATTTTGCATGTGTATTTTTGGAGTTATGTTTCAAAAACTGTCATTTTGAGTGTGACCAATATGAGTAGTAAAATCTAATATTTGTATTTGTGATTCTTTCCAAAATACCTGATTCTGCTAAAACTCACATAAATTCAATATTAAAGGCTTTTAAAGACAAATTTCATATTTGGTTTTGGAGTTATGATTATAAACCTTTCATATTTAGTATGACAGTTACACTGTTATATTCAATAAAAAATCTAACTTGTGTCTTTGCAAACCTTACAAAAGATCATTTTTCTAGTACAATTAACAAAAAAACATATCTCTAGGCATTATCAGCCATTTTGCATGTGTTGTTTAGAAGTTATGTTTGAATACATTTTTATTGCTTTTTTCGCATTATCTCAGGAGTCTAAGACTATTATAGTCATATTGACTAAAAAACTACTTTTTGCATTTGCAAGATTTAAAAAAGCATATGTTTCGGGTAAAACTCCCGAAGATGCATTATTTCAGGCAGTATTAGCCATTTTTCATGTGTGGTGTAGGAGTTATCTTTAAATAACTGTCATATTGAGTGTTACAGTATACAGTCATATTGAGTAAAACCTCATTTTTGTATTTGCAAACCATTGAAAAACAACTGTATCTAGTAAAACTCACATGTATTCAATATCACAGGCATTTTTAGACATTTTGCACCTTTGGATTAGGAATTATGTTTGAATACATTTTTATTGCTTTTTTCGCATTATCTCAGGATTCTAAGAACATTACTGTCAAATTGAGTAACAAATCAAATTTTGTTTTTGCTAACCTTACCAGATGTTTTTTTTTTCAGGAGAACTCTCGAAGATATATTTCTTCAGGCATTATTAGACATTTTGCATGTGTATTTTTGGAGTTATGTTTCAAAAACTGTCATTTTGAGTGTTACCAATATGAGGCCAGTAAAACCTAATATTTGTATTTGTGATTCTTTCCAAAATACCTGATTCTGCTAAAACTTACATAAATTCAATATTAAAGGCTTTTTAAGACAAATGTCATATTTGGTTTTGGAGTTATGATTATAAACCTTTCATATTTAGTATGACAGTTACACTGTTATATTGAATAAAAAAACTAACTTGTGTCTTTGCAAACCTTACAAAAGATAATTTTTCTAGTACAACTAACCAAAATACATATCTCTAGGCATTATTAGCCATTTTGCATGTGTTGTTTAGAAGTTATGTTTGAATACATTTTTATTGCTTTTTTCGCATTATCTCAGGATTCTAAGACTATAATAGTCATATTGAGTAAAAAACTACTTTTTGCATTTGCAAGATTTAAAAAAGCATATGTTTCGAGTAAAACTCCCAAAGATGCATTATTTCAGGCATCATTAGCCATTTTTCATGTGTGGTGTAGGAGTTATGTTTGAATAACTGTCATATTGAGTCTTACAGTAAACAGTTATATTGAGTAAAACCTCATTTTTGTATTTGCAAACCTTTGAAAAACAACTGTATCTAGTAAAACTCACATGTATTCAATATCACAGGCATTTTTAGACATTTTGCACGTTTGGATTAGGAATTATGTTTGAATACATTTTTATTTCTTTTTTCGCATTATCTCAGGATTCTAAGTACATGACTATCAAATTGAGTAACAAATCAAATTTTGTTTTTGCAAACCTTACCAGATGTTTTTTTTTTCAGGAAAACTCTCGAAGATGCATTTCTTCAGGCATTATTAGACATTTTGCATGTGTATTTTTGGAGTTATGTTTCAAAAACTGTCATTTTGAGTGTGACCAATATGAGTTCAGTAAAATCTAATATTTGTATTTGTGATTCTTTCCATAATACCTTATTCTGCTAAAACTTACATGAATTCAATATTAAAGGCTTTTTAAGACAGATTTCATATTTGGTTTTGGAGTTATGATTATAAACCTTTCATATTTAGTATGACAGTAACACTGTTATATTGAATAAAAAACTAACTTGTGTCTTTGCAAACCTTACAAAAGAAAATTTTTCTAGTACAACTAACAAAAAAACATATCTCTAGGCATTATTAGCCATTTTGCATGTGTTGTTTAGAAGTTATGTTTGAATACATTTTTATTGCTTTTTTCGCATTATCTCAGGATTCTAAGACTATTATAGTCATATTGAGTAAAAAACAACTTTTTGCATTTGCAACATTTAAAAAAGCATATGTTTCGGGTAAAACTCCCGAAGATGCATTATTTCAGGCATTATTAGCCATTTTTCATGTGTGGTGTAGGAGTTATCTTTAAATAACTGTCATATTGAGTGTTACAGTATACAGTCATATTGAGTAAAACCTCATTTTTGTATTTGCAAACCATTGAAGAACAACTGTATCTAGTAAAACTCACATGTATTCAATATCACAGGCATTTTTAGACATTTTGCACCTTTGGATTAGGAATTATGTTTGAATACATTTTTATTGCTTTTTTCGCATTATCTCAGGATTCTAAGTACATTACTGTCAAATTGAGTAACAAATCAAATTTTGTTTTTGCAAACCTTACCAAATGTTTTTTTTCTGGAAAACTCTCAAAGATGCATTTCTTCAGGCATTATTAGACATTTTGCATGTGTATTTTTGGAGTTATGTTTCAAAAACTGTCATTTTGAATGTGACCAATATGAGTTCAGTAAAATCTAATATTTGTATTTGTGATTCTTTCCAAAATACCTGATTCTGCTAAAACTCACACAAATTCAATATTAAAGGCTTTTTAAGACAAATTTCATATTTGGTTTTGGAGTTATGATTATAAACCTTTCATATTTAGTATGACAGTTACACTGTTATATTAAATAAAAAATCTAACTTGTGTCTTTGCAAACCTTACAAAAGATCATTTTTCTAGTACAACTAACAAAAAAACATATCTCTAGGCATTATTAGCCATTTTGCATGTGTTGTTTAGAAGTTATGTTTGAATACATTTTTATTGCTTTTTTCGCATTATCTCAGGATTCTAAGACTATAATAGTCATATTGAGTAAAAAACTACTTTTTGCATTTGCAAGATTTAAAAAAGCATATGTTTCGAGTAAAACTCCCAAAGATGCATTATTTCAGGCATTATTAGCCATTTTTCATGTGTGGTGTAGGAGTTATGTTTGAATAACTGTCATATTGAGTCTTACAGTAAACAGTTATATTGAGTAAAACCTCATTTTTGTATTTGCAAACCTTTGAAAAACAACTGTATCTAGTAAAACTCACATGTATTCAATATCACAGGCATTTTTAGACATTTTGCACGTTTGGATTAGGAATTATGTTTGAATACATTTTTATTTCTTTTTTCGCATTATCTCAGGATTCTAAGTACATGACTATCAAATTGAGTAACAAATCAAATTTTGTTTTTGCAAACCTTACCAGATGTTTTTTTTTTTCAGGAAAACTCTCGAAGATGCATTTCTTCAGGCATTATTAGACATTTTGCATGTGTATTTTTGGAGTTATGTTTCAAAAACTGTCATTTTGAGTGTGACCAATATGAGTTCAGTAAAATCTAATATTTGTATTTGTGATTCTTTCCATAATACCTTATTCTGCTAAAACTTACATGAATTCAATATTAAAGGCTTTTTAAGACAGATTTCATATTTGGTTTTGGAGTTATGATTATAAACCTTTCATATTTAGTATGACAGTAACACTGTTATATTGAATAAAAAAACTAACTTGTGTCTTTGCAAACCTTACAAAAGATAATGTTTCTAGTATAACTAACAAAAAAACATATCTCTAGGCATATTAGCCATTTTGCATGTGTTGTTTAGAAGTTATGTTTGAATACATTTTTATTGCTTTTTTCGCATTATCTCAGGATTCTAAGACTATTATAGTCATATTGAGTAAAAAACAACTTTTTGCATTTGCAAGATTTAAAAAAGCATATGTTTCGGGTAAAACTCCCGAAGATGCATTATTTCAGGCATTATTAGCCATTTTTCACGTGTGGTGTAGGAGTTATCTTTAAATAACTGTCATATTGAGTGTTACAGTATACAGTCATATTGAGTAAAACCTCATTTTGTATTTGCAAACCATTGAAAAACAACTGTATCTAGTAAAACTCACATGTATTCAATATCACAGGCATTTTTAGACATTTTGCACCTTTGGATTAGGAATTATGTTTGAATACATTTTTATTGCTTTTTTCGCATTATCTCAGGATTCTAAGTACATTACTGTCAAATTGAGTAACAAATCAAATTTTGTTTTGCTAACCTTACCAGATGTTTTTTTTTTCAGGAGAACTCTCGAAGATATATTTCTTCAGGCATTATTAGACATTTTGCATGTGTATTTTTGGAGTTATGTTTCAAAAACTGTCATTTTGAGTGTTACCAATATGAGGCCAGTAAAACCTAATATTTGTATTTGTGATTCTTTCCAAAATACCTGATTCTGCTAAAACTTACATAAATTCAATATTAAAGGCTTTTTAAGACAAATGTCATATTTGGTTTTGGAGTTATGATTATAAACCTTTCATATTTAGTATGACAGTTACACTGTTATATTGAATAAAAAAACTAACTTGTGTCTTTGCAAACCTTACAAAAGATAATTTTTCTAGTACAACTAACCAAAATACATATCTCTAGGCATTATTAGCCATTTTGCATGTGTTGTTTAGAAGTTATGTTTGAATACATTTTTATTGCTTTTTTCGCATTATCTCAGGATTCTAAGACTATAATAGTCATATTGAGTAAAAAACTACTTTTTGCATTTGCAAGATTTAAAAAAGCATATGTTTCGAGTAAAACTCCCAAAGATGCATTATTTCAGGCATTATTAGCCATTTTTCATGTGTGGTGTAGGAGTTATGTTTGAATAACTGTCATATTGAGTCTTACAGTAAACAGTTATATTGAGTAAAACCTCATTTTTGTATTTGCAAACCTTTGAAAAACAACTGTATCTAGTAAAACTCACATGTATTCAATATCACAGGCATTTTTAGACATTTTGCACGTTTGGATTAGGAATTAAGTTTGAATACATTTTTATTGCTTTTTTCGCATTATCTCAGGATTCTAAGTACATTACTGTCAAATTGAGTAACAAATCAAATTTTGTTTTTGCAAACCTTACCAAATGTTTTTTTTTTTCAGGAAAACTCTCGAAGATGCATTTCTTCAGGCATTATTAGACATTTTGCATGTGTATTTTTGGAGTTATGTTTCAAAAAACTGTCATTTTGAGTGTGACCAATATGAGTTCAGTAAAATCTAATATTTGTATTTGTGATTCTTTCCATAATACCTTATTCTGCTAAAACTTACATAAATTCAATATTAAAGGCTTTTTAAGACACATTTCATATTTGGTTTTGGAGTTATGATTATAAACCTTTCATATTTAGTATGACAGTAACACTGTTATATTGAATAAAAAAACTAACTTGTGTCTTTGCAAACCTTACAAAAGATAATTTTTCTAGTACAACTAACAAAAAAACATATCTCTAGGCATTATTAGCCATTTTGCATGTGTTGTTTAGAAGTTATGTTTGAATACATTTTTATTGCTTTTTTCGCATTATCTCAGGATTCTAAGACTATTATAGTCATATTGAGTAAAAAACAACTTTTTGCATTTGCAAGATTTAAAAAAGCATATGTTTCGGGTAAAACTCCCGAAGATGCATTATTTCAGGCATTATGAGCCATTTTTCATGTGTGGTGTAGGAGTTATCTTTAAATAACTGTCATATTGAGTGTTACAGTATACAGTCATATTGAGTAAAACCTCATTTTTGTATTTGCAAACCATTGAAAAACAACTGTATCTAGTAAAACTCACATGTATTCAATATCACAGGCATTTTTAGACATTTTGCACGTTTGGATTAGGAATTATGTTTGAATACATTTTTATTGCTTTTTTCGCATTATCTCAGGATTCTAAGTACATTACTGTCAAATTGAGTAACAAATCAAATTTTGTTTTTGCAAACCTTACCAAATGTTTTTTTTCTGGAAAACTCTCAAAGATGCATTTCTTCAGGCATTATTAGACATTTTGCATGTGTATTTTTGGAGTTATGTTTCAAAAACTGTCATTTTGAGTGTGACCAATATGAGTTCAGTAAAATCTAATATTTGTATTTGTGATTCTTTCCAAAATACCTGATTCTGCTAAAACTCACATAAATTCAATATTAAAGGCTTTTTAAGACAAATTTCATATTTGGTTTTGGAGTTATGATTATAAACCTTTCATATTTAGTATGACAGTTACACTGTTATATTCAATAAAAAATCTAACTTGTGTCTTTGCAAACCTTACAAAAGATCATTTTTCTAGTACAACTAACAAAAAAACATATCTCTAGGCATTATCAGCCATTTTGCATGTGTTGTTTAGAAGTTATGTTTGAATACATTTTTATTGCTTTTTTCGCATTATCTCAGGAGTCTAAGACTATTATAGTCATATTGAGTAAAAAACTACTTTTTGCATTTGCAAGATTTAAAAAAGCATATGTTTCGGGTAAAACTCCCGAAGATGCATTATTTCAGGCAGTATTAGCCATTTTTCATGTGTGGTGTAGGAGTTATCTTTAAATAACTGTCATATTGAGTGTTACAGTATACAGTCATATTGAGTAAAACCTCATTTTTGTATTTGCAAACCTTTGAAAAACAACTGTATCTAGTAAAACTCACATGTATTCAATATCACAGGCATTTTTTGACATTTTGCACGTTTGGATTAGGAATTATGTTTGAATACATTTTTATTGCTTTTTTCGCATTATCTCAGGATTCTAAGTACATGACTGTCAAATTGAGTAACAAATCAAATTTTGTTTTTGCTAACCTTACCAGATGTTTTTTTTTTCAGGAGAACTCTCGAAGATATATTTCTTCAGGCATTATTAGACATTTTGCATGTGTATTTTTGGAGTTATGTTTCAAAAACTGTCATTTTGAGTGTTACCAATATGAGGCCAGTAAAACCTAATATTTGTATTTGTGATTCTTTCCAAAATACCTGATTCTGCTAAAACTTACATAAATTCAATATTAAAGGCTTTTTAAGACAAATGTCATATTTGGTTTTGGAGTTATGATTATAAACCTTTCATATTTAGTATGACAGTTACACTGTCATATTGAATAAAAAAACTAACTTGTGTCTTTGCAAACCTTACAAAAGATAATTTTTCTAGTACAACTAACCAAAATACATATCTCTAGGCATTATTAGCCATTTTGCATGTGTTGTTTAGAAGTTATGTTTGAATACATTTTTATTGCTTTTTTCGCATTATCTCAGGAGTCTAAGACTATTATAGTCATATTGACTAAAAAACTACTTTTTGCATTTGCAAGATTTAAAAAAGCATATGTTTCGGGTAAAACTCCCGAAGATGCATTATTTCAGGCAGTATTAGCCATTTTTCATGTGTGGTGTAGGACTGTCATATTGAGTGTTACAGTATACAGTCATATTGAGTAAAACCTCATTTTTGTATTTGCAAACCATTGAAAAACAACTGTATCTAGTAAAACTCACATGTATTCAATATCACAGGCATTTTTAGACATTTTGCACGTTTGGATTAGGAATTATGTTTGAATACATTTTTATTGCTTTTTTCGCATTATCTCAGGATTCTAAGAACATTACTGTCAAATTGAGTAACAAATCAAATTTTGTTTTTGCAAACCTTACCAAATGTTTTTTTTTTCAGGAAAACTCTCGAAGATGCATTTCTTCAGGCATTATTAGACATTTTGCATGTGTGTTTTTGGAGTTATGTTTCAAAAACTGTCATTTTGAATGTGACCAATATGAGTTCAGTAAAATCTAATATTTGTATTTGTGATTCTTTCCAAAATACCTGATTCTGCTAAAACTCACACAAATTCAATATTAAAGGCTTTTTAAGACAAATTTCATATTTGGTTTTGGAGTTATGATTATAAACCTTTCATATTTAGTATGACAGTTACACTGTTATATTAAATAAAAAATCTAACTTGTGTCTTTGCAACCTTACAAAAGATCATTTTTCTAGTACAACTAACAAAAAAACATATCTCTAGGCATTATTAGCCATTTTGCATGTGTTGTTTAGAAGTTATGTTTGAATACATTTTTATTGCTTTTTTCGCATTATCTCAGGATTCTAAGACTATAATAGTCATATTGAGTAAAAAAATACTTTTTGCATTTGCAAGATTTAAAAAAGCATATGTTTCGAGTAAAACTCCCAAAGATGCATTATTTCAGGCATTATTAGCCATTTTTCATGTGTGGTGTAGGAGTTATGTTTGAATAACTGTCATATTGAGTCTTACAGTAAACAGTTATATTGAGTAAAACCTCATTTTTGTATTTGCAAAGCTTTGAAAAACAACTGTATCTAGTAAAACTCACATGTATTCAATATCACAGGCATTTTTAGACATTTTGCACGTTTGGATTAGGAATTATGTTTGAATACATTTTTATTTCTTTTTTCGCATTATCTCAGGATTCTAAGTACATGACTATCAAATTGAGTAACAAATCAAATTTTGTTTTTGCAAACCTTACCAGATGTTTTTTTTTTTCAGGAAAACTCTCGAAGATGCATTTCTTCAGGCATTATTAGACATTTTGCATGTGTATTTTTGGAGTTATGTTTCAAAAACTGTCATTTTGAGTGTGACCAATATGAGTTCAGTAAAATCTAATATTTGTATTTGTGATTCTTTCCATAATACCTTATTCTGCTAAAACTTACATGAATTCAATATTAAAGGCTTTTTAAGACAGATTTCATATTTGGTTTTGGAGTTATGATTATAAACCTTTCATATTTAGTATGACAGTAACACTGTTATATTGAATAAAAAAACTAACTTGTGTCTTTGCAAACCTTACAAAAGATAATGTTTCTAGTACAACTAACAAAAAAACATATCTCTAGGCATTATTAGCCATTTTGCATGTGTTGTTTAGAAGTTATGTTTGAATACATTTTTATTGCTTTTTTCGCATTATCTCAGGATTCTAAGACTATTATAGTCATATTGAGTAAAAAACAACTTTTTGCATTTGCAAGATTTAAAAAAGCATATGTTTCGGGTAAAACTCCCGAAGATGCATTATTTCAGGCATTATTAGCCATTTTTCACGTGTGGTGTAGGAGTTATCTTTAAATAACTGTCATATTGAGTGTAACAGTATACAGTCATATTGAGTAAAACCTCATTTTTGTATTTGCAAACCATTGAAAAACAACTGTATCTAGTAAAACTCACATGTATTCAATATCACAGGCATTTTTAGACATTTTGCACCTTTGGATTAGGAATTATGTTTGAATACATTTTTATTGCTTTTTTCGCATTATCTCAGGATTCTAAGTACATGACTGTCAAATTGAGTAACAAATCAAATTTTGTTTTTGCTAACCTTACCAGATGTTTTTTTTTTCAGGAGAACTCTCGAAGATATATTTCTTCAGGCATTATTAGACATTTTGCATGTGTATTTTTGGAGTTATGTTTCAAAAACTGTCATTTTGAGTGTTACCAATATGAGGCCAGTAAAACCTAATATTTGTATTTGTGATTCTTTCCAAAATACCTGATTCTGCTAAAACTTACATAAATTCAATATTAAAGGCTTTTTAAGACAAATGTCATATTTGGTTTTGGAGTTATGATTATAAACCTTTCATATTTAGTATGACAGTTACACTGTCATATTGAATAAAAAAACTAACTTGTGTCTTTGCAAACCTTACAAAAGAAAATTTTTCTAGTACAACTAACCAAAATACATATCTCTAGGCATTATTAGCCATTTTGCATGTGTTGTTTAGAAGTTATGTTTGAATACATTTTTATTGCTTTTTTCGCATTATCTCAGGAGTCTAAGACTATTATAGTCATATTGACTAAAAAACTACTTTTTGCATTTGCAAGATTTAAAAAAGCATATGTTTCGGGTAAAACTCCCGAAGATGCATTATTTCAGGCAGTATTAGCCATTTTTCATGTGTGGTGTAGGAGTTATCTTTAAATAACTGTCATATTGAGTGTTACAGTATACAGTCATATTGAGTAAAACCTCATTTTTGTATTTGCAAACCATTGAAAAACAACTGTATCTAGTAAAACTCACATGTATTCAATATCACAGGCATTTTTAGACATTTTGCACGTTTGGATTAGGAATTATGTTTGAATACATTTTTATTGCTTTTTTCGCATTATCTCAGGATTCTAAGTACATTACTGTCAAATTGAGTAACAAATCAAATTTTGTTTTTGCAAACCTTACCAAATGTTTTTTTTTTCAGGAAAACTCTCGAAGATGCATTTCTTCAGGCATTATTAGACATTTTGCATGTGTGTTTTTGGAGTTATGTTTCAAAAACTGTCATTTTGAATGTGACCAATATGAGTTCAGTAAAATCTAATATTTGTATTTGTGATTCTTTCCAAAATACCTGATTCTGCTAAAACTCACACAAATTCAATATTAAAGGCTTTTTAAGACAAATTTCATATTTGGTTTTGGAGTTATGATTATAAACCTTTCATATTTAGTATGACAGTTACACTGTTATATTAAATAAAAAATCTAACTTGTGTCTTTGCAAACCTTACAAAAGATCATTTTTCTAGTACAACTAACAAAAAAACATATCTCTAGGCATTATTAGCCATTTTGCATGTGTTGTTTAGAAGTTATGTTTGAATACATTTTTATTGCTTTTTTCGCATTATCTCAGGATTCTAAGACTATAATAGTCATATTGAGTAAAAAAATACTTTTTGCATTTGCAAGATTTAAAAAAGCATATGTTTCGAGTAAAACTCCCAAAGATGCATTATTTCAGGCATTATTAGCCATTTTTTCATGTGTGGTGTAGGAGTTATGTTTGAATAACTGTCATATTGAGTCTTACAGTAAACAGTTATATTGAGTAAAACCTCATTTTTGTATTTGCAAAGCTTTGAAAAACAACTGTATCTAGTAAAACTCACATGTATTCAATATCACAGGCATTTTTAGACATTTTGCACGTTTGGATTAGGAATTATGTTTGAATACATTTTTATTTCTTTTTTCGCATTATCTCAGGATTCTAAGTACATGACTATCAAATTGAGTAACAAATCAAATTTTGTTTTTGCAAACCTTACCAGATGTTTTTTTTTTTCAGGAAAACTCTCGAAGATGCATTTCTTCAGGCATTATTAGACATTTTGCATGTGTATTTTTGGAGTTATGTTTCAAAAACTGTCATTTTGAGTGTGACCAATATGAGTTCAGTAAAATCTAATATTTGTATTTGTGATTCTTTCCATAATACCTTATTCTGCTAAAACTTACATGAATTCAATATTAAAGGCTTTTTAAGACAGATTTCATATTTGGTTTTGGAGTTATGATTATAAACCTTTCATATTTAGTATGACAGTAACACTGTTATATTGAATAAAAAAACTAACTTGTGTCTTTGCAAACCTTACAAAAGATAATGTTTCTAGTACAACTAACAAAAAAACATATCTCTAGGCATTATTAGCCATTTTGCATGTGTTGTTTAGAAGTTATGTTTGAATACATTTTTATTGCTTTTTTCGCATTATCTCAGGATTCTAAGACTATTATAGTCATATTGAGTAAAAAACAACTTTTTGCATTTGCAAGATTTAAAAAAGCATATGTTTCGGGTAAAACTCCCGAAGATGCATTATTTCAGGCATTATTAGCCATTTTTCACGTGTGGTGTAGGAGTTATCTTTAAATAACTGTCATATTGAGTGTAACAGTATACAGTCATATTGAGTAAAACCTCATTTTTGTATTTGCAAACCATTGAAAAACAACTGTATCTAGTAAAACTCACATGTATTCAATATCACAGGCATTTTTAGACATTTTGCACCTTTGGATTAGGAATTATGTTTGAATACATTTTTATTGCTTTTTTCGCATTATCTCAGGATTCTAAGTACATGACTGTCAAATTGAGTAACAAATCAAATTTTGTTTTTGCTAACCTTACCAGATGTTTTTTTTTTCAGGAGAACTCTCGAAGATATATTTCTTCAGGCATTATTAGACATTTTGCATGTGTATTTTTGGAGTTATGTTTCAAAAACTGTCATTTTGAGTGTTACCAATATGAGGCCAGTAAAACCTAATATTTGTATTTGTGATTCTTTCCAAAATACCTGATTCTGCTAAAACTTACATAAATTCAATATTAAAGGCTTTTTAAGACAAATGTCATATTTGGTTTTGGAGTTATGATTATAAACCTTTCATATTTAGTATGACAGTTACACTGTCATATTGAATAAAAAAACTAACTTGTGTCTTTGCAAACCTTACAAAAGAAAATTTTTCTAGTACAACTAACCAAAATACATATCTCTAGGCATTATTAGCCATTTTGCATGTGTTGTTTAGAAGTTATGTTTGAATACATTTTTATTGCTTTTTTCGCATTATCTCAGGAGTCTAAGACTATTATAGTCATATTGACTAAAAAACTACTTTTTGCATTTGCAAGATTTAAAAAAGCATATGTTTCGGGTAAAACTCCCGAAGATGCATTATTTCAGGCAGTATTAGCCATTTTTCATGTGTGGTGTAGGAGTTATCTTTAAATAACTGTCATATTGAGTGTTACAGTATACAGTCATATTGAGTAAAACCTCATTTTTGTATTTGCAAACCATTGAAAAACAACTGTATCTAGTAAAACTCACATGTATTCAATATCACAGGTATTTTTAGACATTTTGCACGTTTGGATTAGGAATTATGTTTGAATACATTTTTATTGCTTTTTTCGCATTATCTCAGGATTCTAAGTACATTACTGTCAAATTGAGTAACAAATCAAATTTTGTTTTTGCAAACCTTACCAAATGTTTTTTTTTTTCAGGAAAACTCTCGAAGATGCATTTCTTCAGGCATTATTAGACATTTTGCATGTGTGTTTTTGGAGTTATGTTTCAAAAACTGTCATTTTGAATGTGACCAATATGAGTTCAGTAAAATCTAATATTTGTATTTGTGATTCTTTCCAAAATACCTGATTCTGCTAAAACTCACACAAATTCAATATTAAAGGCTTTTTAAGACAAATTTCATATTTGGTTTTGGAGTTATGATTATAAACCTTTCATATTTAGTATGACAGTTACACTGTTATATTAAATAAAAAATCTAACTTGTGTCTTTGCAAACCTTACAAAAGATCATTTTTCTAGTACAACTAACAAAAAAACATATCTCTAGGCATTATTAGCCATTTTGCATGTGTTGTTTAGAAGTTATGTTTGAATACATTTTTATTGCTTTTTTCGCATTATCTCAGGATTCTATGACTATAATAGTCATATTGAGTAAAAAAATACTTTTTGCATTTGCAAGATTTAAAAAAGCATATGTTTCGAGTAAAACTCCCAAAGATGCATTATTTCAGGCATTATTAGCCTTTTTTCATGTGTGGTGTAGGAGTTATGTTTAAATAACTGTCATATTGAGTGTTACAGTATACAGTCATATTGAGTAAAACCTCATTTTTGTATTTGCAAACCATTGAAAAACAACTGTATCTAGTAAAACTCACATGTATTCAATATCACAGGCATTTTTAGACATTTTGCACCTTTGGATTAGGAATTATGTTTGAATACATTTTTATTTCTTTTTTCGCATTATCTCAGGATTCTAAGTACATGACTATCAAATTGAGTAACAAATCAAATTTTGTTTTTGCAAACCTTACCAGATGTTTTTTTTTTCAGGAAAACTCTCGAAGATGCATTTCTTCAGGCATTATTAGACATTTTGCATGTGTATTTTTGGAGTTATGTTTCAAAAACTGTCATTTTGAGTGTGACCAATATGAGTTCAGTAAAATCTAATATTTGTATTTGTGATTCTTTCCATAATACCTTATTCTGCTAAAACTTACATGAATTCAATATTAAAGGCTTTTTAAGACAGATTTCATATTTGGTTTTGGAGTTATGATTATAAACCTTTCATATTTAGTATGACAGTAACACTGTTATATTGAATAAAAAAACTAACTTGTGTCTTTGCAAACCTTACAAAAGATAATGTTTCTAGTACAACTAACAAAAAAACATATCTCTAGGCATTATTAGCCATTTTGCATGTGTTGTTTAGAAGTTATGTTTGAATACATTTTTATTGCTTTTTTCGCATTATCTCAGGATTCTAAGACTATTATAGTCATATTGAGTAAAAAACAACTTTTTGCATTTGCAAGATTTAAAAAAGCATATGTTTCGGGTAAAACTCCCGAAGATGCATTATTTCAGGCAGTATTAGCCATTTTTCATGTGTGGTGTAGGAGTTATCTTTAAATAACTGTCATATTGAGTGTTACAGTATACAGTCATATTGAGTAAAACCTCATTTTTGTATTTGCAAACCATTGAAAAACAACTGTATCTAGTAAAACTCACATGTATTCAATATCACAGGTATTTTTAGACATTTTGCACGTTTGGATTAGGAATTATGTTTGAATACATTTTTATTGCTTTTTTCGCATTATCTCAGGATTCTAAGTACATTACTGTCAAATTGAGTAACAAATCAAATTTTGTTTTTGCAAACCTTACCAAATGTTTTTTTTTTCAGGAAAACTCTCGAAGATGCATTTCTTCAGGCATTATTAGACATTTTGCATGTGTGTTTTTGGAGTTATGTTTCAAAAACTGTCATTTTGAATGTGACCAATATGAGTTCAGTAAAATCTAATATTTGTATTTGTGATTCTTTCCAAAATACCTGATTCTGCTAAAACTCACACAAATTCAATATTAAAGGCTTTTTAAGACAAATTTCATATTTGGTTTTGGAGTTATGATTATAAACCTTTCATATTTAGTATGACAGTTACACTGTTATATTAAATAAAAAATCTAACTTGTGTCTTTGCAAACCTTACAAAAGATCATTTTTCTAGTACAACTAACAAAAAAACATATCTCTAGGCATTATTAGCCATTTTGCATGTGTTGTTTAGAAGTTATGTTTGAATACATTTTTATTGCTTTTTTCGCATTATCTCAGGATTCTAAGACTATAATAGTCATATTGAGTAAAAAAATACTTTTTGCATTTGCAAGATTTAAAAAAGCATATGTTTCGAGTAAAACTCCCAAAGATGCATTATTTCAGGCATTATTAGCCTTTTTTCATGTGTGGTGTAGGAGTTATGTTTAAATAACTGTCATATTGAGTGTTACAGTATACAGTCATATTGAGTAAAACCTCATTTTTGTATTTGCAAACCATTGAAAAACAACTGTATCTAGTAAAACTCACATGTATTCAATATCACAGGCATTTTTAGACATTTTGCACCTTTGGATTAGGAATTATGTTTGAATACATTTTTATTTCTTTTTTCGCATTATCTCAGGATTCTAAGTACATGACTATCAAATTGAGTAACAAATCAAATTTTGTTTTTGCAAACCTTACCAGATGTTTTTTTTTTTCAGGAAAACTCTCGAAGATGCATTTCTTCAGGCATTATTAGACATTTTGCATGTGTATTTTTGGAGTTATGTTTCAAAAACTGTCATTTTGAGTGTGACCAATATGAGTTCAGTAAAATCTAATATTTGTATTTGTGATTCTTTCCATAATACCTTATTCTGCTAAAACTTACATGAATTCAATATTAAAGGCTTTTTAAGACAGATTTCATATTTGGTTTTGGAGTTATGATTATAAACCTTTCATATTTAGTATGACAGTAACACTGTTATATTGAATAAAAAAACTAACTTGTGTCTTTGCAAACCTTACAAAAGATAATGTTTCTAGTACAACTAACAAAAAAACATATCTCTAGGCATTATTAGCCATTTTGCATGTGTTGTTTAGAAGTTATGTTTGAATACATTTTTATTGCTTTTTTCGCATTATCTCAGGATTCTAAGACTATTATAGTCATATTGAGTAAAAAACAACTTTTTGCATTTGCAAGATTTAAAAAAGCATATGTTTCGGGTAAAACTCCCGAAGATGCATTATTTCAGGCATTATTAGCCATTTTTCACGTGTGGTGTAGGAGTTATCTTTAAATAACTGTCATATTGAGTGTTACAGTATACAGTCATATTGAGTAAAACCTCATTTTTGTATTTGCAAACCATTGAAAAACAACTGTATCTAGTAAAACTCACATGTATTCAATATCACAGGCATTTTTAGACATTTTGCACCTTTGGATTAGGAATTATGTTTGAATACATTTTTATTGCTTTTTTCGCATTATCTCAGGATTCTAAGTACATTACTGTCAAATTGAGTAACAAATCAAATTTTGTTTTTGCAAACCTTACCAAATGTTTTTTTTCTGGAAAACTCTCAAAGATGCATTTCTTCAGGCATTATTAGACATTTTGCATGTGTATTTTTGGAGTTATGTTTCAAAAACTGTCATTTTGAGTGTGACCAATATGAGTTCAGTAAAATCTAATATTTGTATTTGTGATTCTTTCCAAAATACCTGATTCTGCTAAAACTCACATAAATTCAATATTAAAGGCTTTTTAAGACAAATTTCATATTTGGTTTTGGAGTTATGATTATAAACCTTTCATATTTAGTATGACAGTTACACTGTTATATTCAATAAAAAATCTAACTTGTGTCTTTGCAAACCTTACAAAAGATCATTTTTCTAGTACAACTAACAAAAAAACATATCTCTAGGCATTATCAGCCATTTTGCATGTGTTGTTTAGAAGTTATGTTTGAATACATTTTTATTGCTTTTTTCGCATTATCTCAGGAGTCTAAGACTATTATAGTCATATTGACTAAAAAACTACTTTTTGCATTTGCAAGATATAAAAAAGCATATGTTTCGGGTAAAACTCCCGAAGATGCATTATTTCAGGCAGTATTAGCCAATTTTCATGTGTGGTGTAGGAGTTATCTTTAAATAACTGTCATATTGAGTGTTACAGTATACAGTCATATTGAGTAAAACCTCATTTTTGTATTTGCAAACCATTGAAAAACAACTGTATCTAGTAAAACTCACATGTATTCAATATCACAGGCATTTTTAGACATTTTGCACGTTTGGATTAGGAATTATGTTTGAATACATTTTTATTGCTTTTTTCGCATTATCTCAGGATTCTAAGTACATTACTGTCAAATTGAGTAACAAATCAAATTTTGTTTTTGCTAACCTTACCAGATGTTTTTTTTTTTCAGGAGAACTCTCGAAGATATATTTCTTCAGGCATTATTAGACATTTTGCATGTGTATTTTTGGAGTTATGTTTCAAAAACTGTCATTTTGAGTGTTACCAATATGAGGCCAGTAAAACCTAATATTTGTATTTGTGATTCTTTCCAAAATACCTGATTCTGCTAAAACTTACATACATTCAATATTAAAGGCTTTTTAAGACAAATGTCATATTTGGTTTTGGAGTTATGATTATAAACCTTTCATATTTAGTATGACAGTTACACTGTCATATTGAATAAAAAAACTAACTTGTGTCTTTGCAAACCTTACAAAAGATAATCTTTCTAGTACAACTAACCAAAATACATATCTCTAGGCATTATTAGCCATTTTGCATGTGTTGTTTAGAAGTTATGTTTGAATACATTTTTATTGCTTTTTTCGCATTATCTCAGGATTCTAAGACTATAATAGTCATATTGAGTAAAAAACTACTTTTTGCATTTGCAAGATTTAAAAAAGCATATGTTTCGAGTAAAACTCCCAAAGATGCATTATTTCAGGCATTATTAGCCATTTTTCATGTGTGGTGTAGGAGTTATGTTTGAATAACTGTCATATTGAGTCTTACAGTAAACAGTTATATTGAGTAAAACCTCATTTTTGTATTTGCAAACCTTTGAAAAACAACTGTATCTAGTAAAACTCACATGTATTCAATATCACAGGCATTTTTAGACATTTTGCACGTTTGGATTAGGAATTAAGTTTCAATACATTTTTATTGCTTTTTTCGCATTATCTCAGGATTCTAAGTACATTACTGTCAAATTGAGTAACAAATCAAATTTTGTTTTTGCAAACCTTACCAAATGTTTTTTTTTTCAGGAAAACTCTCGAAGATGCATTTCTTCAGGCATTATTAGACATTTTGCATGTGTATTTTTGGAGTTATGTTTCAAAAACTGTCATTTTGAGTGTGACCAATATGAGTTCAGTAAAATCTAATATTTGTATTTGTGATTCTTTCCATAATACCTTATTCTGCTAAAACTTACATGAATTCAATATTAAAGGCTTTTTAAGACAGATTTCATATTTGGTTTTGGAGTTATGATTATAAACCTTTCATATTTAGTATGACAGTAACACTGTTATATTGAATAAAAAAACTAACTTGTGTCTTTGCAAACCTTACAAAAGATAATGTTTCTAGTACAACTAACAAAAAAACATATCTCTAGGCATTATTAGCCATTTTGCATGTGTTGTTTAGAAGTTATGTTTGAATACATTTTTATTGCTTTTTTCGCATTATCTCAGGATTCTAAGACTATTATAGTCATATTGAGTAAAAAACTACTTTTTGCATTTGCAAGATTTAAAAAAGCATATGTTTCGGGTAAAACTCCCGAAGATGCATTATTTCAGGCATTATTAGCCATTTTTCACGTGTGGTGTAGGAGTTATCTTTAAATAACTGTCATATTGAGTGTTACAGTATACAGTCATATTGAGTAAAACCTCATTTTTGTATTTGCAAACCATTGAAAAACAACTGTATCTAGTAAAACTCACATGTATTCAATATCACAGGCATTTTTAGACATTTTGCACCTTTGGATTAGGAATTATGTTTGAATACATTTTTATTGCTTTTTTCGCATTATCTCAGGATTCTAAGTACATTACTGTCAAATTGAGTAACAAATCAAATTTTGTTTTTGCAAACCTTACCAAATGTTTTTTTTCTGGAAAACTCTCAAAGATGCATTTCTTCAGGCATTATTAGACATTTTGCATGTGTATTTTTGGAGTTATGTTTCAAAAACTGTCATTTTGAGTGTGACCAATATGAGTTCAGTAAAATCTAATATTTGTATTTGTGATTCTTTCCAAAATACCTGATTCTGCTAAAACTCACATAAATTCAATATTAAAGGCTTTTTAAGACAAATTTCATATTTGGTTTTGGAGTTATGATTATAAACCTTTCATATTTAGTATGACAGTTACACTGTTATATTCAATAAAAAATCTAACTTGTGTCTTTGCAGCCCTTACAAAAGATCATTTTTCTAGTACAACTAACAAAAAAACATATCTCTAGGCATTATTAGCCATTTTGCATGTGTTGTTTAGAAGTTATGTTTGAATACATTTTTATTGCTTTTTTCGCATTATCTCAGGATTCTAAGACTATTATAGTCATATTGAGTAAAAAACTACTTTTTGCATTTGCAAGATTTAAAAAAGCATATGTTTCGGGTAAAACTCCCGAAGATGCATTATTTCAGGCAGTATTAGCCATTTTTCATGTGTGGTGTAGGAGTTATCTTTAAATAACTGTCATATTGAGTGTTACAGTATACAGTCATATTGAGTAAAACCTCATTTTTGTATTTGCAAACCATTGAAAAACAACTGTATCTAGTAAAACTCACATGTATTCAATATCACAGGCATTTTTAGACATTTTGCACGTTTGGATTAGGAATTATGTTTGAATACATTTTTATTGCTTTTTTCGCATTATCTCAGGATTCTAAGTACATTACTGTCAAATTGAGTAACAAATCAAATTTTGTTTTTGCTAACCTTACCATGTTTTTTTTTTTTCAGGAGAACTCTCGAAGATATATTTCTTCAGGCATTATTAGACATTTTGCATGTGTATTTTTGGAGTTATGTTTCAAAAACTGTCATTTTGAGTGTTACCAATATGAGGCCAGTAAAACCTAATATTTGTATTTGTGATTCTTTCCAAAATACCTGATTCTGCTAAAACTTACATAAATTCAATATTAAAGGCTTTTTAAGACAAATGTCATATTTGGTTTTGGAGTTATGATTATAAACCTTTCATATTTAGTATGACAGTTACACTGTTATATTGAATAAAAAAACTAACTTGTGTCTTTGCAAACCTTACAAAAGATAATTTTTCTAGTACAACTAACCAAAATACATATCTCTAGGCATTATTAGCCATTTTGCATGTGTTGTTTAGAAGTTATGTTTGAATACATTTTTATTGCTTTTTTCGCATTATCTCAGGATTCTAAGACTATAATAGTCATATTGAGTAAAAAACTACTTTTTGCATTTGCAAGATTTAAAAAAGCATATGTTTCGAGTAAAACTCCCAAAGATGCATTATTTCAGGCATTATTAGCCATTTTTCATGTGTGGTGTAGGAGTTATGTTTGAATAACTGTCATATTGAGTCTTACAGTAAACAGTTATATTGAGTAAAACCTCATTTTTGTATTTGCAAACCTTTGAAAAACAACTGTATCTAGTAAAACTCACATGTATTCAATATCACAGGCATTTTTAGACATTTTGCACGTTTGGATTAGGAATTAAGTTTGAATACATTTTTATTGCTTTTTTCGCATTATCTCAGGATTCTAAGTACATTACTGTCAAATTGAGTAACAAATCAAATTTTGTTTTTGCAAACCTTACCAAATGTTTTTTTTTTCAGGAAAACTCTCGAAGATGCATTTCTTCAGGCATTATTAGACATTTTGCATGTGTATTTTTGGAGTTATGTTTAAAAAAACTGTCATTTTGAGTGTGACCAATATGAGTTCAGTAAAATCTAATATTTGTATTTGTGATTCTTTCCATAATACCTTATTCTGCTAAAACTTACATAAATTCAATATTAAAGGCTTTTTAAGACACATTTCATATTTGGTTTTGGAGTTATGATTATAAACCTTTCATATTTAGTATGACAGTAACACTGTTATATTGAATAAAAAAACTAACTTGTGTCTTTGCAAACCTTACAAAAGATAATTTTTCTAGTACAACTAACAAAAAAACATATCTCTAGGCATTATTAGCCATTTTGCATGTGTTGTTTAGAAGTTATGTTTGAATACCTTTTTATTGCTTTTTTCGCATTATCTCAGGATTCTAAGACTATTATAGTCATATTGAGTAAAAAACAACTTTTTGCATTTGCAAGATTTAAAAAAGCATATGTTTCGGGTAAAACTCCCGAAGATGCATTATTTCAGGCATTATGAGCCATTTTTCATGTGTGGTGTAGGAGTTATCTTTAAATAACTGTCATATTGAGTGTTACAGTATACAGTCATATTGAGTAAAACCTCATTTTTGTATTTGCAAACCATTGAAAAACAACCGTATCTAGTAAAACTCACATGTATTCAATATCACAGGCATTTTTAGACATTTTGCACCTTTGGATTAGGAATTATGTTTGAATACATTTTTATTGCTTTTTTCGCATTATCTCAGGATTCTAAGTACATTACTGTCAAATTGAGTAACAAATCAAATTTTGTTTTTGCAAACCTTACCAAATGTTTTTTTTCTGGAAAACTCTCAAAGATGCATTTCTTCAGGCATTATTAGACATTTTGCATGTGTATTTTTGGAGTTATGTTTCAAAAACTGTCATTTTGAGTGTGACCAATATGAGTTCAGTAAAATCTAATATTTGTATTTGTGATTCTTTCCAAAATACCTGATTCTGCTAAAACTCACATAAATTCAATATTAAAGGCTTTTTAAGACAAATTTCATATTTGGTTTTGGAGTTATGATTATAAACCTTTCATATTTAGTATGACAGTTACACTGTTATATTCAATAAAAAATCTAACTTGTGTCTTTGCAAACCTTACAAAAGATCATTTTTCTAGTACAACTAACAAAAAAACATATCTCTAGGCATTATTAGCCATTTTGCATGTGTTGTTTAGAAGTTATGTTTGAATACATTTGTATTGCTTTTTTCGCATTATCTCAGGAGTCTAAGACTATTATAGTCATATTGACTAAAAAACTACTTTTTGCATTTGCAAGATTTAACAAAGCATATGTTTCGGGTAAAACTCCCGAAGATGCATTATTTCAGGCAGTATTAGCCATTTTTCATGTGTGGTGTAGGAGTTATCTTTAAATAACTGTCATATTGAGTGTTACAGTATACAGTCATATTGAGTAAAACCTCATTTTTGTATTTGCAAACCATTGAAAAAAAAATGTATCTAGTAAAACTCACATGTATTCAATATCACAGGCATTTTTAGACATTTTGCACGTTTGGATTAGGAATTATGTTTGAATACATTTTTATTGCTTTTTTCGCATTATCTCAGGATTCTAAGTACATTACTGTCAAATTGAGTAACAAATCAAATTTTGTTTTTGCTAACCTTACCAGATGTTTTTTTTTTCAGGAGAACTCTCGAAGATATATTTCTTCAGGCATTATTAGACATTTTGCATGTGTATTTTTGGAGTTATGTTTCAAAAACTGTCATTTTGAGTGTTACCAATATGAGGCCAGTAAAACCTAATATTTGTATTTGTGATTCTTTCCAAAATACCTGATTCTGCTAAAACTTACATAAATTCAATATTAAAGGCTTTTTAAGACAAATGTCATATTTGGTTTTGGAGTTATGATTATAAACCTTTCATATTTAGTATGACAGTTACACTGTTATATTGAATAAAAAAACTAACTTGTGTCTTTGCAAACCTTACAAAAGAGAATTTTTCTAGTACAACTAACCAAAATACATATCTCTAGGCATTATTAGCCATTTTGCATGTGTTGTTTAGAAGTTATGTTTGAATACATTTGTATTGCTTTTTTCGCATTATCTCAGGATTCTAAGACTATAATAGTCATATTGAGTAAAAAACTACTTTTTGCATTTGCAAGATTTAAAAAAGCATATGTTTCGAGTAAAACTCCCAAAGATGCATTATTTCAGGCATTATTAGCCATTTTTCATGTGTGGTGTAGGAGTTATGTTTGAATAACTGTCATATTGAGTCTTACAGTAAACAGTTATATTGAGTAAAACCTCATTTTTGTATTTGCAAACCTTTGAAAAACAACTGTATCTAGTAAAACTCACATGTATTCAATATCACAGGCATTTTTAGACATTTTGCACGTTTGGATTAGGAATTAAGTTTAAATACATTTTTATTGCTTTTTTCGCATTATCTCAGGATTCTAAGTACATTACTGTCAAATTGAGTAACAAATCAAATTTTGTTTTTGCAAACCTTACCAAATGTTTTTTTTTTCAGGAAAACTCTCGAAGATGCATTTCTTCAGGCATTATTAGACATTTTGCATGTGTATTTTTGGAGTTATGTTTCAAAAAACTGTCATTTTGAGTGTGACCAATATGAGTTCAGTAAAATCTAATATTTGTATTTGTGATTCTTTCCATAATACCTTATTCTGCTAAAACTTACATAAATTCAATATTAAAGGCTTTTTAAGACACATTTCATATTTGGTTTTGGAGTTATGATTATAAACCTTTCATATTAAGTATGACAGTAACACTGTTATATTGAATAAAAAAACTAACTTGTGTCTTTGCAAACCTTACAAAAGATAATTTTTCTAGTACAACTGACAAAAAAACATATCTCTAGGCATTATTAGCCATTTTGCATGTGTTGTTTAGAAGTTATGTTTGAATACCTTTTTATTGCTTTTTTCGCATTATCTCAGGATTCTAAGACTATTATAGTCATATTGAGTAAAAAACAACTTTTTGCATTTGCAAGATTTAAAAAAGCATATGTTTCGGGTAAAACTCCCGAAGATGCATTATTTCAGGCATTATGAGCCATTTTTCATGTGTGGTGTAGGAGTTATCTTTAAATAACTGTCATATTGAGTGTTACAGTATACAGTCATATTGAGTAAAACCTCATTTTTGTATTTGCAAACCATTGAAAAACAACCGTATCTAGTAAAACTCACATGTATTCAATATCACAGGCATTTTTAGACATTTTGCACCTTTGGATTAGGAATTATGTTTGAATACATTTTTATTGCTTTTTTCGCATTATCTCAGGATTCTAAGTACATTACTGTCAAATTGAGTAACAAATCAAATTTTGTTTTTGCAAACCTTACCAAATGTTTTTTTTCTGGAAAACTCTCAAAGATGCATTTCTTCAGGCATTATTAGACATTTTGCATGTGTATTTTTGGAGTTATGTTTCAAAAACTGTCATTTTGAGTGTGACCAATATGAGTTCAGTAAAATCTAATATTTGTATTTGTGATTCTTTCCAAAATACCTGATTCTGCTAAAACTCACATAAATTCAATATTAAAGGCTTTTTAAGACAAATTTCATATTTGGTTTTGGAGTTATGATTATAAACCTTTCATATTTAGTATGACAGTTACACTGTTATATTCAATAAAAAATCTAACTTGTGTCTTTGCAAACCTTACAAAAGATCATTTTTCTAGTACAACTAACAAAAAAACATATCTCTAGGCATTATTAGCCATTTTGCATGTGTTGTTTAGAAGTTATGTTTGAATACATTTTTATTGCTTTTTTCGCATTATCTCAGGAGTCTAAGACTATTATAGTCATATTGACTAAAAAACTACTTTTTGCATTTGCAAGATTTAACAAAGCATATGTTTCGGGTAAAACTCCCGAAGATGCATTATTTCAGGCAGTATTAGCCATTTTTCATGTGTGGTGTAGGAGTTATCTTTAAATAACTGTCATATTGAGTGTTACAGTATACAGTCATATTGAGTAAAACCTCATTTTTGTATTTGCAAACCATTGAAAAAAAACTGTATCTAGTAAAACTCACATGTATTCAATATCACAGGCATTTTTAGACATTTTGCACGTTTGGATTAGGAATTATGTTTGAATACATTTTTATTGCTTTTTTCGCATTATCTCAGGATTCTAAGTACATTACTGTCAAATTGAGTAACAAATCAAATTTTGTTTTTGCTAACCTTACCAGATGTTTTTTTTTTCAGGAGAACTCTCGAAGATATATTTCTTCAGGCATTATTAGACATTTTGCATGTGTATTTTTGGAGTTATGTTTCAAAAACTGTCATTTTGAGTGTTACCAATATGAGGCCAGTAAAACCTAATATTTGTATTTGTGATTCTTTCCAAAATACCTGATTCTGCTAAAACTTACATAAATTCAATATTAAAGGCTTTTTAAGACAAATGTCATATTTGGTTTTGGAGTTATGATTATAAACCTTTCATATTTAGTATGACAGTTACACTGTCATATTGAATAAAAAAACTAACTTGTGTCTTTGCAAACCTTACAAAAGATAATTTTTCTAGTACAACTAACCAAAATACATATCTCTAGGCATTATTAGCCATTTTGCATGTGTTGTTTAGAAGTTATGTTTGAATACATTTTTATTGCTTTTTTCGCATTATCTCAGGATTCTAAGACTATAATAGTCATATTGAGTAAAAAACTACTTTTTGCATTTGCAAGATTTAAAAAAGCATATGTTTCGAGTAAAACTCCCAAAGATGCATTATTTCAGGCATTATTAGCCATTTTTCATGTGTGGTGTAGGAGTTATGTTTGAATAACTGTCATATTGAGTCTTACAGTAAACAGTTATATTGAGTAAAACCTCATTTTTGTATTTGCAAACCTTTGAAAAACAACTGTATCTAGTAAAACTCACATGTATTCAATATCACAGGCATTTTTAGACATTTTGCACGTTTGGATTAGGAATTAAGTTTCAATACATTTTTATTGCTTTTTTCGCATTATCTCAGGATTCTAAGTACATTACTGTCAAATTGAGTAACAAATCAAATTTTGTTTTTGCAAACCTTACCAAATGTTTTTTTTTTCAGGAAAACTCTCGAAGATGCATTTCTTCAGGCATTATTAGACATTTTGCATGTGTATTTTTGGAGTTATGTTTCAAAAACTGTCATTTTGAGTGTGACCAATATGAGTTCAGTAAAATCTAATATTTGTATTTGTGATTCTTTCCATAATACCTTATTCTGCTAAAACTTACATGAATTCAATATTAAAGGCTTTTTAAGACAGATTTCATATTTGGTTTTGGAGTTATGATTATAAACCTTTCATATTTAGTATGACAGTAACACTGTTATATTGAATAAAAAAACTAACTTGTTCTTTGCAAACCTTACAAAAGATAATGTTTCTAGTACAACTAACAAAAAAACATATCTCTAGGCATTATTAGCCATTTTGCATGTGTTGTTTAGAAGTTATGTTTGAATACATTTTTATTGCTTTTTTCGCATTATCTCAGGATTCTAAGACTATTATAGTCATATTGAGTAAAAAACTACTTTTTGCATTTGCAAGATTTAAAAAAGCATATGTTTCGGGTAAAACTCCCGAAGATGCATTATTTCAGGCATTATTAGCCATTTTTCACGTGTGGTGTAGGAGTTATCTTTAAATAACTGTCATATTGAGTGTTACAGTATACAGTCATATTGAGTAAAACCTCATTTTTGTATTTGCAAACCATTGAAAAACAACTGTATCTAGTAAAACTCACATGTATTCAATATCACAGGCATTTTTAGACATTTTGCACCTTTGGATTAGGAATTATGTTTGAATACATTTTTATTGCTTTTTTCGCATTATCTCAGGATTCTAAGTACATTACTGTCAAATTGAGTAACAAATCAAATTTTGTTTTTGCAAACCTTACCAAATGTTTTTTTTCTGGAAAACTCTCAAAGATGCATTTCTTCAGGCATTATTAGACATTTTGCATGTGTATTTTTGGAGTTATGTTTCAAAAACTGTCATTTTGAGTGTGACCAATATGAGTTCAGTAAAATCTAATATTTGTATTTGTGATTCTTTCCAAAATACCTGATTCTGCTAAAACTCACATAAATTCAATATTAAAGGCTTTTTAAGACAAATTTCATATTTGGTTTTGGAGTTATGATTATAAACCTTTCATATTTAGTATGACAGTTACACTGTTATATTCAATAAAAAATCTAACTTGTGTCTTTGCAAACCTTACAAAAGATCATTTTTCTAGTACAACTAACCAAAAAACATATCTCTAGGCATTATTAGCCATTTTGCATGTGTTGTTTAGAAGTTATGTTTGAATACATTTTTATTGCTTTTTTCGCATTATCTCAGGATTCTAAGACTATTATAGTCATATTGAGTAAAAAACTACTTTTTGCATTTGCAAGATTTAAAAAAGCATATGTTTCGGGTAAAACTCCCGAAGATGCATTATTTCAGGCAGTATTAGCCATTTTTCATGTGTGGTGTAGGAGTTATCTTTAAATAACTGTCATATTGAGTGTTACAGTATACAGTCATATTGAGTAAAACCTCATTTTTGTATTTGCAAACCATTGAAAAAAAACTGTATCTAGTAAAACTCACATGTATTCAATATCACAGGCATTTTTAGACATTTTGCACGTTTGGATTAGGAATTATGTTTGAATACATTTTTATTGCTTTTTTCGCATTATCTCAGGATTCTAAGTACATTACTGTCAAATTGAGTAACAAATCAAATTTTGTTTTTGCTAACCTTACCAGATGTTTTTTTTTCAGGAGAACTCTCGAAGATATATTTCTTCAGGCATTATTAGACATTTTGCATGTGTATTTTTGGAGTTATGTTTCAAAAACTGTCATTTTGAGTGTTACCAATATGAGGCCAGTAAAACCTAATATTTGTATTTGTGATTCTTTCCAAAATACCTGATTCTGCTAAAACTTACATAAATTCAATATTAAAGGCTTTTTAAGACAAATGTCATATTTGGTTTTGGAGTTATGATTATAAACCTTTCATATTTAGTATGACAGTAACACTGTTATATTGAATAAAAAAACTAACTTGTGTCTTTGCAAACCTTACAAAAGATAATTTTTCTAGTACAACTAACAAAAAAACATATCTCTAGGCATTATTAGCCATTTTGCATGTGTTGTTTAGAAGTTATGTTTGAATACCTTTTTATTGCTTTTTTCGCATTATCTCAGGATTCTAAGACTATTATAGTCATATTGAGTAAAAAACAACTTTTTGCATTTGCAAGATTTAAAAAAGCATATGTTTCGGGTAAAACTCCCGAAGATGCATTATTTCAGGCATTATGAGCCATTTTTCATGTGTGGTGTAGGAGTTATCTTTAAATAACTGTCATATTGAGTGTTACAGTATACAGTCATATTGAGTAAAACCTCATTTTTGTATTTGCAAACCATTGAAAAACAACCGTATCTAGTAAAACTCACATGTATTCAATATCACAGGCATTTTTAGACATTTTGCACCTTTGGATTAGGAATTATGTTTGAATACATTTTTATTGCTTTTTTCGCATTATCTCAGGATTCTAAGTACATTACTGTCAAATTGAGTAACAAATCAAATTTTGTTTTTGCAAACCTTACCAAATGTTTTTTTTCTGGAAAACTCTCAAAGATGCATTTCTTCAGGCATTATTAGACATTTTGCATGTGTATTTTTGGAGTTATGTTTCAAAAACTGTCATTTTGAGTGTGACCAATATGAGTTCAGTAAAATCTAATATTTGTATTTGTGATTCTTTCCAAAATACCTGATTCTGCTAAAACTCACATAAATTCAATATTAAAGGCTTTTTAAGACAAATTTCATATTTGGTTTTGGAGTTATGATTATAAACCTTTCATATTTAGTATGACAGTTACACTGTTATATTCAATAAAAAATCTAACTTGTGTCTTTGCAAACCTTACAAAAGATCATTTTTCTAGTACAACTAACAAAAAAACATATCTCTAGGCATTATTAGCCATTTTGCATGTGTTGTTTAGAAGTTATGTTTGAATACATTTGTATTGCTTTTTTCGCATTATCTCAGGAGTCTAAGACTATTATAGTCATATTGACTAAAAAACTACTTTTTGCATTTGCAAGATTTAACAAAGCATATGTTTCGGGTAAAACTCCCGAAGATGCATTATTTCAGGCAGTATTAGCCATTTTTCATGTGTGGTGTAGGAGTTATCTTTAAATAACTGTCATATTGAGTGTTACAGTATACAGTCATATTGAGTAAAACCTCATTTTTGTATTTGCAAACCATTGAAAAAAAAATGTATCTAGTAAAACTCACATGTATTCAATATCACAGGCATTTTTAGACATTTTGCACGTTTGGATTAGGAATTATGTTTGAATACATTTTTATTGCTTTTTTCGCATTATCTCAGGATTCTAAGTACATTACTGTCAAATTGAGTAACAAATCAAATTTTGTTTTTGCTAACCTTACCAGATGTTTTTTTTTTCAGGAGAACTCTCGAAGATATATTTCTTCAGGCATTATTAGACATTTTGCATGTGTATTTTTGGAGTTATGTTTCAAAAACTGTCATTTTGAGTGTTACCAATATGAGGCCAGTAAAACCTAATATTTGTATTTGTGATTCTTTCCAAAATACCTGATTCTGCTAAAACTTACATAAATTCAATATTAAAGGCTTTTTAAGACAAATGTCATATTTGGTTTTGGAGTTATGATTATAAACCTTTCATATTTAGTATGACAGTTACACTGTTATATTGAATAAAAAAACTAACTTGTGTCTTTGCAAACCTTACAAAAGAGAATTTTTCTAGTACAACTAACCAAAATACATATCTCTAGGCATTATTAGCCATTTTGCATGTGTTGTTTAGAAGTTATGTTTGAATACATTTGTATTGCTTTTTTCGCATTATCTCAGGATTCTAAGACTATAATAGTCATATTGAGTAAAAAACTACTTTTTGCATTTGCAAGATTTAAAAAAGCATATGTTTCGAGTAAAACTCCCAAAGATGCATTATTTCAGGCATTATTAGTCATTTTTCATGTGTGGTGTAGGAGTTATGTTTGAATAACTGTCATATTGAGTCTTACAGTAAACAGTTATATTGAGTAAAACCTCATTTTTGTATTTGCAAACCTTTGAAAAACAACTGTATCTAGTAAAACTCACATGTATTCAATATCACAGGCATTTTTAGACATTTTGCACGTTTGGATTAGGAATTAAGTTTGAATACATTTTTATTGCTTTTTTCGCATTATCTCAGGATTCTAAGTACATTACTGTCAAATTGAGTAACAAATCAAATTTTGTTTTTGCAAACCTTACCAAATGTTTTTTTTTTCAGGAAAACTCTCGAAGATGCATTTCTTCAGGCATTATTAGACATTTTGCATGTGTATTTTTGGAGTTATGTTTCAAAAAACTGTCATTTTGAGTGTGACCAATATGAGTTCAGTAAAATCTAATATTTGTATTTGTGATTCTTTCCATAATACCTTATTCTGCTAAAACTTACATAAATTCAATATTAAAGGCTTTTTAAGACACATTTCATATTTGGTTTTGGAGTTATGATTATAAACCTTTCATATTAAGTATGACAGTAACACTGTTATATTGAATAAAAAAACTAACTTGTGTCTTTGCAAACCTTACAAAAGATAATTTTTCTAGTACAACTGACAAAAAAACATATCTCTAGGCATTATTAGCCATTTTGCATGTGTTGTTTAGAAGTTATGTTTGAATACCTTTTCATTGCTTTTTTCGCATTATCTCAGGATTCTAAGACTATTATAGTCATATTGAGTAAAAAACAACTTTTTGCATTTGCAAGATTTAAAAAAGCATATGTTTCGGGTAAAACTCCCGAAGATGCATTATTTCAGGCATTATGAGCCATTTTTCATGTGTGGTGTAGGAGTTATCTTTAAATAACTGTCATATTGAGTGTTACAGTATACAGTCATATTGAGTAAAACCTCATTTTTGTATTTGCAAACCATTGAAAAACAACCGTATCTAGTAAAACTCACATGTATTCAATATCACAGGCATTTTTAGACATTTTGCACCTTTGGATTAGGAATTATGTTTGAATACATTTTTATTGCTTTTTTCGCATTATCTCAGGATTCTAAGTACATTACTGTCAAATTGAGTAACAAATCAAATTTTGTTTTTGCAAACCTTACCAAATGTTTTTTTTCTGGAAAACTCTCAAAGATGCATTTCTTCAGGCATTATTAGACATTTTGCATGTGTATTTTTGGAGTTATGTTTCAAAAACTGTCATTTTGAGTGTGACCAATATGAGTTCAGTAAAATCTAATATTTGTATTTGTGATTCTTTCCAAAATACCTGATTCTGCTAAAACTCACATAAATTCAATATTAAAGGCTTTTTAAGACAAATTTCATATTTGGTTTTGGAGTTATGATTATAAACCTTTCATATTTAGTATGACAGTTACACTGTTATATTCAATAAAAAATCTAACTTGTGTCTTTGCAAACCTTACAAAAGATCATTTTTCTAGTACAACTAACAAAAAAACATATCTCTAGGCATTATTAGCCATTTTGCATGTGTTGTTTAGAAGTTATGTTTGAATACATTTTTATTGCTTTTTTCGCATTATCTCAGGAGTCTAAGACTATTATAGTCATATTGACTAAAAAACTACTTTTTGCATTTGCAAGATTTAACAAAGCATATGTTTCGGGTAAAACTCCCGAAGATGCATTATTTCAGGCAGTATTAGCCATTTTTCATGTGTGGTGTAGGAGTTATCTTTAAATAACTGTCATATTGAGTGTTACAGTATACAGTCATATTGAGTAAAACCTCATTTTTGTATTTGCAAACCATTGAAAAAAAACTGTATCTAGTAAAACTCACATGTATTCAATATCACAGGCATTTTTAGACATTTTGCACGTTTGGATTAGGAATTATGTTTGAATACATTTTTATTGCTTTTTTCGCATTATCTCAGGATTCTAAGTACATTACTGTCAAATTGAGTAACAAATCAAATTTTGTTTTTGCTAACCTTACCAGATGTTTTTTTTTTCAGGAGAACTCTCGAAGATATATTTCTTCAGGCATTATTAGACATTTTGCATGTGTATTTTTGGAGTTATGTTTCAAAAACTGTCATTTTGAGTGTTACCAATATGAGGCCAGTAAAACCTAATATTTGTATTTGTGATTCTTTCCAAAATACCTGATTCTGCTAAAACTTACATAAATTCAATATTAAAGGCTTTTTAAGACAAATGTCATATTTGGTTTTGGAGTTATGATTATAAACCTTTCATATTTAGTATGACAGTTACACTGTCATATTGAATAAAAAAACTAACTTGTGTCTTTGCAAACCTTACAAAAGATAATTTTTCTAGTACAACTAACCAAAATACATATCTCTAGGCATTATTAGCCATTTTGCATGTGTTGTTTAGAAGTTATGTTTGAATACATTTTTATTGCTTTTTTCGCATTATCTCAGGATTCTAAGACTATAATAGTCATATTGAGTAAAAAACTACTTTTTGCATTTGCAAGATTTAAAAAAGCATATGTTTCGAGTAAAACTCCCAAAGATGCATTATTTCAGGCATTATTAGCCATTTTTCATGTGTGGTGTAGGAGTTATGTTTGAATAACTGTCATATTGAGTCTTACAGTAAACAGTTATATTGAGTAAAACCTCATTTTTGTATTTGCAAACCTTTGAAAAACAACTGTATCTAGTAAAACTCACATGTATTCAATATCACAGGCATTTTTAGACATTTTGCACGTTTGGATTAGGAATTAAGTTTCAATACATTTTTATTGCTTTTTTCGCTTTATCTCAGGATTCTAAGTACATTACTGTCAAATTGAGTAACAAATCAAATTTTGTTTTTGCAAACCTTACCAAATGTTTTTTTTTTCAGGAAAACTCTCGAAGATGCATTTCTTCAGGCATTATTAGACATTTTGCATGTGTATTTTTGGAGTTATGTTTCAAAAACTGTCATTTTGAGTGTGACCAATATGAGTTCAGTAAAATCTAATATTTGTATTTGTGATTCTTTCCATAATACCTTATTCTGCTAAAACTTACATGAATTCAATATTAAAGGCTTTTTAAGACAGATTTCATATTTGGTTTTGGAGTTATGATTATAAACCTTTCATATTTAGTATGACAGTAACACTGTTATATTGAATTAAAAAACTAACTTGTGTCTTTGCAAACCTTACAAAAGAAAATTTTTCTAGTACAACTAACAAAAAAACATATCTCTAGGCATTATTAGCCATTTTGCATGTGTTGTTTAGAAGTTATGTTTGAATACATTTTTATTGCTTTTTTCGCATTATCTCAGGATTCTAAGACTATTATAGTCATATTGAGTAAAAAACAACTTTTTGCATTTGCAAGATTTAAAAAAGCATATGTTTCGGGTAAAACTCCCGAAGATGCATTATTTCAGGCATTATTAGCCATTTTTCATGTGTGGTGTAGGAGTTATCTTTAAATAACTGTCATATTGAGTGTTACAGTATACAGTCATATTGAGTAAAACCTCATTTTTGTATTTGCAAACCATTGAAAAACAACTGTATCTAGTAAAACTCACATGTATTCAATATCACAGGCATTTTTAGACATTTTGCACCTTTGGATTAGGAATTATGTTTGAATACATTTTTATTGCTTTTTTCGCATTATCTCAGGATTCTAAGTACATTACTGTCAAATTGAGTAACAAATCAAATTTTGTTTTTGCAAACCTTACCAAATGTTTTTTTTCTGGAAAACTCTCAAAGATGCATTTCTTCAGGCATTATTAGACATTTTGCATGTGTATTTTTGGAGTTATGTTTCAAAAACTGTCATTTTGAATGTGACCAATATGAGTTCAGTAAAATCTAATATTTGTATTTGTGATTCTTTCCAAAATACCTGATTCTGCTAAAACTCACACAAATTCAATATTAAAGGCTTTTTAAGACAAATTTCATATTTGGTTTTGGAGTTATGATTATAAACCTTTCATATTTAGTATGACAGTTACACTGTTATATTAAATAAAAAAATCTAACTTGTGTCTTTGCAAACCTTACAAAAGATCATTTTTCTAGTACAACTAACAAAAAAAACATATCTCTAGGCATTATTAGACATTTTGCATGTGTATTTTTGGAGTTATGTTTCAAAAACTGTCATTTTGAATGTGACCAATATGAGTTCAGTAAAATCTAATATTTGTATTTGTGATTCTTTCCAAAATACCTGATTCTGCTAAAACTCACACAAATTCAATATTAAAGGCTTTTTAAGACAAATTTCATATTTGGTTTTGGAGTTATGATTATAAACCTTTCATATTTAGTATGACAGTTACACTGTTATATTAAATAAAAAATCTAACTTGTGTCTTTGCAAACCTTACAAAAGATCATTTTTCTAGTACAACTAACAAAAAAACATATCTCTAGGCATTATTAGACATTTTGCATGTGTATTTTTGGAGTTATGTTTCAAAAACTGTCATTTTGAATGTGACCAATATGAGTTCAGTAAAATCTAATATTTGTATTTGTGATTCTTTCCAAAATACCTGATTCTGCTAAAACTCACACAAATTCAATATTAAAGGCTTTTTAAGACAAATTTCATATTTGGTTTTGGAGTTATGATTCAAAAACTGTCATTTTGAATGTGACCAATATGAGTTCAGTAAAATCTAATATTTGTATTTGTGATTCTTTCCAAAATACCTGATTCTGCTAAAACTCACACAAATTCAATATTAAAGGCTTTTTAAGACAAATTTCATATTTGGTTTTGGAGTTATGATTATAAACCTTTCATATTTAGTATGACAGTTACACTGTTATATTAAATAAAAAATCTAACTTGTGTCTTTGCAAACCTTACAAAAGATCATTTTTCTAGTACAACTAACAAAAAAACATATCTCTAGGCATTATTAGACATTTTGCATGTGTATTTTTGGAGTTATGTTTCAAAAACTGTCATTTTGAATGTGACCAATATGAGTTCAGTAAAATCTAATATTTGTATTTGTGATTCTTTCCAAAATACCTGATTCTGCTAAAACTCACACAAATTCAATATTAAAGGCTTTTTAAGACAAATTTCATATTTGGTTTTGGAGTTATGATTATAAACCTTTCATATTTAGTATGACAGTTACACTGTTATATTAAATAAAAAATCTAACTTGTGTCTTTGCAAACCTTACAAAAGATCATTTTTCTAGTACAACTAACAAAAAAACATATCTCTAGGCATTATTAGACATTTTGCATGTGTATTTTTGGAGTTATGTTTCAAAAACTGTCATTTTGAATGTGACCAATATGAGTTCAGTAAAATCTAATATTTGTATTTGTGATTCTTTCCAAAATACCTGATTCTGCTAAAACTCACACAAATTCAATATTAAAGGCTTTTTAAGACAAATTTCATATTTGGTTTTGGAGTTATGATTATAAACCTTTCATATTTAGTATGACAGTTACACTGTTATATTAAATAAAAAATCTAACTTGTGTCTTTGCAAACCTTACAAAAGATCATTTTTCTAGTACAACTAACAAAAAAACATATCTCTAGGCATTATTAGCCATTTTGCATGTGTTGTTTAGAAGTTATGTTTGAATACATTTTTATTGCTTTTTTCGCATTATCTCAGGATTCTAAGACTATAATAGTCATATTGAGTAAAAAACTACTTTTTGCATTTGCAAGATTTAAAAAAGCATATGTTTCGAGTAAAACTCCCAAAGATGCATTATTTCAGGCATTATTAGCCATTTTTCATGTGTGGTGTAGGAGTTATGTTTGAATAACTGTCATATTGAGTCTTAAGTAAACAGTTATATTGAGTAAAACCTCATTTTTGTATTTGCAAACCTTTGAAAAACAACTGTATCTAGTAAAACTCACATGTATTCAATATCACAGGCATTTTTAGACATTTTGCACGTTTGGATTAGGAATTATGTTTGAATACATTTTTATTTCTTTTTTCGCATTATCTCAGGATTCTAAGTACATGACTATCAAATTGAGTAACAAATCAAATTTTGTTTTTGCAAACCTTACCAGATGTTTTTTTTTTTCAGGAAAACTCTCGAAGATGCATTTCTTCAGGCATTATTAGACATTTTGCATGTGTATTTTTGGAGTTATGTTTCAAAAACTGTCATTTTGAGTGTGACCAATATAAGTTCAGTAAAATCTAATATTTGTATTTGTGATTCTTTCCATAATACCTTATTCTGCTAAAACTTACATGAATTCAATATTAAAGGCTTTTTAAGACAGATTTCATATTTGGTTTTGGAGTTATGATTATAAACCTTTCATATTTAGTATGACAGTAACACTGTTATATTGAATAAAAAAACTAACTTGTGTCTTTGCAAACCTTACAAAAGATAATGTTTCTAGTACAACTAACAAAAAAACATATCTCTAGGCATTATTAGCCATTTTGCATGTGTTGTTTAGAAGTTATGTTTGAATACATTTTTATTGCTTTTTTCGCATTATCTCAGGATTCTAAGTACATTACTGTCAAATTGAGTAACAAATCAAATTTTGTTTTTGCAAACCTTACCAAATGTTTTTTTTCTGGAAAACTCTCAAAGATGCATTTCTTCAGGCATTATTAGACATTTTGCATGTGTATTTTTGGAGTTATGTTTCAAAAACTGTCATTTTGAGTGTGACCAATATGAGTTCAGTAAAATCTAATATTTGTATTTGTGATTCTTTCCAAAATACCTGATTCTGCTAAAACTCACATAAATTCAATATTAAAGGCTTTTTAAGACAAATTTCATATTTGGTTTTGGAGTTATGATTATAAACCTTTCATATTTAGTATGACAGTTACACTGTTATATTCAATAAAAAATCTAACTTGTGTCTTTGCAAACCTTACAAAAGATCATTTTTCTAGTACAACTAACAAAAAAACATATCTCTAGGCATTATTAGCCCTTTTGCATGTGTTGTTTAGAAGTTATGTTTGAATACATTTTTATTGCTTTTTTCGCATTATCTCAGGAGTCTAAGACTATTATAGTCATATTGACTAAAAAACTACTTTTTGCATTTGCAAGATTTAACAAAGCATATGTTTCGGGTAAAACTCCCGAAGATGCATTATTTCAGGCAGTATTAGCCATTTTTCATGTATGGTGTAGGAGTTATCTTTAAATAACTGTCATATTGAGTGTTACAGTATACAGTCATATTGAGTAAAACCTCATTTTTGTATTTGCAAACCATTGAAAAACAACTGTATCTAGTAAAACTCACATGTATTCAATATCACAGGCATTTTTAGACATTTTGCACGTTTGGATTAGGAATTATGTTTGAATACATTTTTATTGCTTTTTTCGCATTATCTCAGGATTCTAAGTACATTACTGTCAAATTGAGTAACAAATCAAATTTTGTTTTTGCAAACCTTACCAGATGTTTTTTTTTTTCAGGAAAACTCTCGAAGATGCATTTCTTCAGGCATTATTAGACATTTTGCATGTGTATTTTTGGAGTTATGTTTCAAAAACTGTCATTTTGAGTGTGACCAATATGAGGCCAGTAAAATCTAATATTTGTATTTGTGATTCTTTCCAAAATACCTGATTCTGCTAAAACTCACATAAATTCAATATTAAAGGCTTTTTAAGACAAATTTCATATTTGGTTTTGGAGTTATGATTATAAACCTTTCATATTTAGTATGACAGTTACACTGTTATATTGAATAAAAAAACTAACTTGTGTCTTTGCAAACCTTACAAAAGATAATTTTTCTAGTACAACTAACCAAAATACATATCTCTAGGCATTATTAGCCATTTTGCATGTGTTGTTTAGAAGTTATGTTTGAATACATTTTTATTGCTTTTTTCGCATTATCTCAGGATTCTAAGACTATAATAGTCATATTGAGTAAAAAACTACTTTTTGCATTTGCAAGATTTAAAAAAGCATATGTTTCGAGTAAAACTCCCAAAGATGCATTATTTCAGGCATTATTAGCCATTTTTCATGTGTGGTGTAGGAGTTATGTTTGAATAACTGTCATATTGAGTCTTACAGTAAACAGTTATATTGAGTAAAACCTCATTTTTGTATTTGCAAACCTTTGAAAAACAACTGTATCTAGTAAAACTCACATGTATTCAATATCACAGGCATTTTTAGACATTTTGCACGTTTGGATTAGGAAATAAGTTTCAATACATTTTTATTGCTTTTTTCGCATTATCTCAGGATTCTAAGTACATTACTGTCAAATTGAATAACAAATCAAATTTTGTTTTTGCTAACCTTACCAGATGTTTTTTTTTTCAGGAGAACTCTCGAAGATACATTTCTTCAGGCATTATTAGACATTTTGCATGTGTATTTTTGGAGTTATGTTTCAAAAACTGTCATTTTGAGTGTTACCAATATGAGGCCAGTAAAACCTAATATTTGTATTTGTGATTCTTTCCAAAATACCTGATTCTGCTAAAACTTACATAAATTCAATATTAAAGGCTTTTTAAGACAAATGTCATATTTGGTTTTGGAGTTATGATTATAAACCTTTCATATTTAGTATGACAGTTACACTGTTATATTGAATAAAAAAACTAACTTGTGTCTTTGCAAACCTTACAAAAGATAATTTTTCTATTACAACTAACCAAAATACATATCTCTAGGCATTATTAGCCATTTTGCATGTGTTGTTTAGAAGTTATGTTTGAATACATTTTTATTGCTTTTTTCGCATTATCTCAGGATTCTAAGACTATAATAGTCATATTGAGTAAAAAACTACTTTTTGAATTTGCAAGATTTAAAAAAGCATATATTTCGAGTAAAACTCCCAAAGATGCATTATTTCAGGCATTATTAGCCATTTTTCATGTGTGGTGTAGGAGTTATGTTTGAATAACTGTCATATTGAGTCTTACAGTAAACAGTTATATTGAGTAAAACCTCATTTTTGTATTTGCAAACCATTGAAAAACAACTGTATCTAGTAAAACTCACATGTATTCAATATCACAGGCATTTTTAGACATTTTGCACGTTTGGATTAGGAATTATGTTTGAATACATTTTTATTGCTTTTTTCGCATTATCTCAGGATTCTAAGTACATGACTGTCAAATTGAGTAACAAATCAAATTTTGTTTTTGCAAACCTTACCAGATGTTTTTTTTTTTTCAGGAAAACTCTCGAAGATGCATTTCTTCAGGCATTATTAGACATTTTGCATGTGTATTTTTGGAGTTATGTTTCAAAAACTGTCATTTTGAGTGTGACCAATATGAGGCCAGTAAAATCTAATATTTGTATTTGTGATTCTTTCCAAAATACCTGATTCTGCTAAAACTCACATAAATTCAATATTAAAGGCTTTTTAAGACAAATGTCATATTTGGTTTTGGAGTTATGATTATAAACCTTTCATATTTAGTATGACAGTTACACTGTTATATTGAATAAAAAAACTAACTTGTGTCTTTGCAAACCTTACAAAAGATCATTTTTCTAGTACAACTAACCAAAATACATATCTCTAGGCATTATTAGCCATTTTGCATGTGTTGTTTAGAAGTTATGTTTGAATACATTTTTATTGCTTTTTTCGCATCATCTCAGGATTCTAAGACTATAATAGTCATATTGAGTAAAAAACTACTTTTTGCATTTGCAAGATTTAAAAAAGCATATGTTTCGAGTAAAACTCCCAAAGATGCATTATTTCAGGCATTATTAGCCATTTTTCATGTGTGGTGTAGGAGTTATGTTTGAATAACTGTCATATTGAGTCTTACAGTAAACAGTTATATTGAGTAAAACCTCATTTTTGTATTTGCAAACCATTGAAAAACAACTGTATCTAGTAAAACTCACATGTATTCAATATCACAGGCATTTTTAGACATTTTGCACGTTTGGATTAGGAATTATGTTTGAATACATTTTTATTGCTTTTTTCGCATTATCTCAGGATTCTAAGTACATGACTGTCAAATTGAGTAACAAATCAAATTTTGTTTTTGCAAACCTTACCAGATGTTTTTTTTTTTCAGGAAAACTCTCGAAGATGCATTTCTTCAGGCATTATTAGACATTTTGCATGTGTATTTTTGGAGTTATGTTTCAAAAACTGTCATTTTGAGTGTGACCAATATGAGGCCAGTAAAATCTAATATTTGTATTTGTGATTCTTTCCAAAATACCTGATTCTGCTAAAACTCACATAAATTCAATATTAAAGGCTTTTTAAGACAAATGTCATATTTGGTTTTGGAGTTATGATTATAAACCTTTCATATTTAGTATGACAGTTACACTGTTATATTGAAAAAAATATATATAACTTGTGTCTTTGCAAACCTTACAAAAGATCATTTTTCTAGTACAACTAACCAAAATACATATCTCTAGGCATTATTAGCCATTTTGCATTTGTTGTTTAGAAGTTATGTTTGAATACCTTTTTATTGATTTTTTCACATTATCTCAGGATTCTAAGACTATTATAGTCATATTGAGTAAAACACTACTTATTGCATTTGCAAGATTTAAAAAAGCATATGTTTCGGGTAAAACTCCCGAAGATGCATTATTTCAGGGATTATTAGCCATTTTTCATGTGTGGTGTAGGAGTTATCTTTAAATAACTGTCATATTGAGTGTTACAGTATACAGTCATATTGAGTAAAACCTCATTTTTGTATTTGCAAACCATTGAAAAAAGACTGTATCTAGTAAAACTCACATGTATTCAATATCACAGGCATTTTTAGACATTTTGCACCTTTGGATTAGGAATTATGTTTGAATACATTTTTATTGCTTTTTTCGCATTATCTCAGGATTCTAAGTACATTACTGTCAAATTGAGTAACAAATGAAATTTTGTTTTTGCAAACCTTACCAAATGTTTTTTTTCTGGAAAACTCTCAAAGATGCATTTCTTCAGGCATTATTAGACATTTTGCATGTGTATTTTTGGAGTTATGTTTCAAAAACTGTCATTTTGAGTGTGACCAATATGAGTTCAGTAAAATCTAATATTTGTATTTGTGATTCTTTCCAAAATACCTGATTCTGCTAAAACTCACACAAATTCAATATTAAAGGCTTTTTAAGACAAATTTCATATTTGGTTTTGGAGTTATGATTATAAACCTTTCATATTTAGTATGACAGTTACACTGTTATATTAAATAAAAAATCTAACTTGTGTCTTTGCAAACCTTACAAAAGATCATTTTTCTAGTACAACTAACAAAAAAACATATCTCTAGGCATTATTAGCCATTTTGCATGTGTTGTTTAGAAGTTATGTTTGAATACATTTTTATTGCTTTTTTCGCATTATCTCAGGAGTCTAAGACTATTATAGTCATATTGACTAAAAAACTACTTTTTGCATTTGCAAGATTTAAAAAAGCATATGTTTCGGGTAAAACTCCCGAAGATGCATTATTTCAGGCAGTATTAGCCATTTTTCATGTGTGGTGTAGGAGTTATCTTTAAATAACTGTCATATTGAGTGTTACAGTATACAGTCATATTGAGTAAAACCTCATTTTTGTATTTGCAAACCATTGAAAAACAACTGTATCTAGTAAAACTCACATGTATTCAATATCACAGGCATTTTTAGACATTTTGCACGTTTGGATTAGGAATTATGTTTGAATACATTTTTATTGCTTTTTTCGCATTATCTCAGGATTCTAAGTACATTACTGTCAAATTGAGTAACAAATCAAATTTTGTTTTTGCTAACCTTACCATGTTTTTTTTTTTTCAGGAGAACTCTCGAAGATATATTTCTTCAGGCATTATTAGACATTTTGCATGTGTATTTTTGGAGTTATGTTTCAAAAACTGTCATTTTGAGTGTTACCAATATGAGGCCAGTAAAACCTAATATTTGTATTTGTGATTCTTTCCAAAATACCTGATTCTGCTAAAACTTACATAAATTCAATATTAAAGGCTTTTTAAGACAAATGTCATATTTGGTTTTGGAGTTATGATTATAAACCTTTCATATTTAGTATGACAGTTACACTGTTATATTGAATAAAAAAACTAACTTGTGTCTTTGCAAACCTTACAAAAGAGAATTTTTCTAGTACAACTAACCAAAATACATATCTCTAGGCATTATTAGCCATTTTGCATGTGTTGTTTAGAAGTTATGTTTGAATACATTTGTATTGCTTTTTTCGCATTATCTCAGGATTCTAAGACTATAATAGTCATATTGAGTAAAAAACTACTTTTTGCATTTGCAAGATTTAAAAAAGCATATGTTTCGAGTAAAACTCCCAAAGATGCATTATTTCAGGCATTATTAGCCATTTTTCATGTGTGGTGTAGGAGTTATGCTTAAATTACTGTCATATTGAGTGTTACAGTATACAGTCATATTGAGTAAAACCTCATTTTTGTATTTGCAAACCATTGAAAAACAACTGTATCTAGTAAAACTCACATGTATTCAATATCACAGGCATTTTTAGACATTTTGCACGTTTGGATTAGGAATTATGTTTGAATACATTTTTATTTCTTTTTTCGCATTATCTCAGGATTCTAAGTACATGACTGTCAAATTGAGTAACAAATCAAATTTTGTTTTTGCAAACCTTACCAGATGTTTTTTTTTTTCAGGAAAACTCTCGTTAGATGCATTTCTTCAGGCATTATTAGACATTTTGCATGTGTATTTTTGGAGTTATGTTTCAAAAACTGTCATTTTGAGTGTGACCAATATGAGGCCAGTAAAATCTAATATTTGTATTTGTGATTCTTTCCAAAATACCTGATTCTGCTAAAACTCACATAAATTCAATATTAAAGGCTTTTTAAGACAAATTTCATATTTGGTTTTGGAGTTATGATTATAAACCTTTCATATTTAGTATGACAGTTACACTGTTATATTGAAAAAAATATATATAACTTGTGTCTTTGCAAACCTTACAAAAGATCATTTTTCTAGTACAACTAACCAAAATACATATCTCTAGGCATTATTAGCCATTTTGCATTTGTTGTTTAGAAGTTATGTTTGAATACCTTTTTATTGATTTTTTCACATTATCTCAGGATTCTAAGACTATTATAGTCATATTGAGTAAAAAACTACTTTTTGCATTTGCAAGATTTAAAAAAGCATATGTTTCAAGTAAAACTCCCAAAGATGCATTATTTCAGGCATTATTAGCTATTTTTCATGTGTGGTGTAGGAGTTATGTTTAAATAACTGTCATATTGAGTGTTACAGTATACAGTCATATTGAGTAATTTGTATTTGCAAACCATAGAAAAACAACTGTATCTAGTAAAACTCACATGTATTCAATATCACAGGCATTTTTAGACATTTTGCACGTTTGGATTAGGAATTAAGTTTGAATACATTTTTATTGCTTTTTTCGCATTATCTCAGGATTCTAAGTACATTACTGTCAAATTGAGTTTGAGTTTGAGTTTGAGTTTATTTCGAACATGCAAGCATACAACATGATACATCACAATTTCCAGTTTCTCTTTCCAACATGTTCGAAAAGGAGGAGGAAGAAGCAGAGCTTATTTAATCCTACCCCTTTTCTTTACATAACAGTTGCTAAAACTTTTGTTCACTTCCTGTTCTCAATGTATTCACAATGTATACTCCATAAGTAATAAGTAATCACAATACAAATAAATAAATAAATAAATAATTGCTTAAATTTTAATCCATACGATGAGATGAATCAGATTACTTTGAAAATGAATGTGTGAGTAAAATCAGAATGTTTATCATGGTTCTTCATTTTTGTACTTTGTTAACACTTCCAGTTTGAAGAGTTTCTTGAAATGGATCATATTAGTACATTGTTTGATTGCTTTACTTAATCCATTCCATAATTTAATTCCACATACTGATATACTGAAGGTTTTAAGTGTTGTACGTGCATACAAATGTTTTAAATTACATTTTTCTCTAAGATTATATTTCTCTTCTTTTGTTGAGAAGAATTGTTGTATATTCTTGGGAAGCAGGTTATAGTTTGCTTTGTGTATAATCTTAGCTGTTTGCAATTCCACTATGTCGTGGAATTTCAGTATCTTTGATTCAATAAATAAAGGGTTTGTATGTTCTCTATATCCAACATTATGTATTATTCTAACTGATCTTTTTTGTAACACTGTTAGTGAATGAAGTGTACTTTTGTAATTATTTCCCCATATTTCTACACAGTAACTCAGATATGGTAACACTAGTGAGCAGTAGAGAATATAAAGTGATTTTTGGTCTAGAAAATATTTGGCTTTATTCATTATTGATGTATTTCTTGCAACTTTATGTTGTATATTTTTTACATGAGATTTCCAGTTCAATTTATCATCAATCATTATACCTAGAAATTTGGTTTCATTTACTCTTTCAATTTCTATTCCATCTATTTGTATTTGTGTTTGACTTTCTTTTCTACTGTTACCAAATAGCATTATTTTAGTTTTACTGAGATTCAATGATAGTCTGTTTTTGTCAAACCATTTTTTTAATTTGTTCATTTCTTCTGTTATTATTTGTATTATCCACTGTGTGTTCTCTCCTGAACAAAAGGCTGTTGTATCATCCGCAAATAATACTAACTTTAAATCTCTTGTAACTTTACAAATGTCATTTATATAGAGATTGAATAATTTAGGTCCCAGTATTGATCCCTGAGGTACACCACAGGAAATATTTAGCATTGTAGAAGTATGTTCGCCTAGCTTCACGTATTGTTTCCTGTTCGTTAGATAACTTCTTATCCAATTTAAGACTAACCCTCTGATGCCATATCGTTCCAGTTTTTTTATTAGAATATTGTGATTAATTGTGTCAAATGCTTTAGTTAGATCCATAAACACTGCTGCCGCACATTTTTTATTATCTATTGCATTGGTAATTTCTTCTGTGATTTCAATTAAAGCCATTGAAGTTGAAACATTAGCTCTGTATCCATATTGGTTCTCTTCGAGTATTCTATATTTATTTATGAAACTCTCTAATCTGTTATTGAACAGTTTTTCAATGATTTTAGAAAATTGTGGAAGTAAAGAAACAGGTCTATAATTTGTAAATAGATGTTTATCACCAGTCTTATAAATTGGTGCAACTTTAGCTATTTTCATTTTGTTTGGAAATGTACCTGTTTGAAATGATAGGTTACTAATATACATTAATGGTCCTGAGATCTCATCAATCACCTTTTTTATCGTATCCATATCAATTCCATTACAATCAGTTGAAGTCTTTGATTTACATTTTTTCACAATTTTAACTATTTCCTCCTGTGTCACATTACTGAGGAACATGGAGTTGGGATTTCGCTCTATGGTATCATAATAGTCCTCAATTGAAACTGGGTCTGGAATCCTTTCTTCCAATTTTGGTCCAATATTTACAAAGTAGTTATTAAAGCTTTCAACTACTTCCTTTATGTTGTCATTATGTTTATTTCTGTCTAAGAAGTAATGGGGGTAATCCCTCTTAGTGCCATTTTTAATAATGCTATTGAGAATGCCCCATGTTGCTCTCATATTATTTTTGTTCCTGTCCAATAATTCACTGTAATATTCTTTTCTACATGATCGTAGTATGTTTGTTAACTTGTTTTTATACTTTTTGTACTTAACTTCTGCCTCAGTAGTTCTTTGTACTATAAATTTTCTATATAGCGTATTCTTCTTCTTACAAGCATTTTTTAATCCTTTTGTCATCCATGGTTGATTATTCTTTCTCTGTTTACTACTGAGTTGTCTCCATGGACAATGTTTGTCATAAAGTATTATGAACTTGTTTAAGAAATATTCATATGCTTCATCAACCTCTTCTTCATTGTACACATTGTCCCAATCTTGCTTTTGTAGCTCCATTTTGAAAGCAATCATCGTCTTCTCTGTGCACAGTCTTTGAAATGTCCTTTTGTCTTCCATGTTCTTTTTACAGTTTCCATCATATATTGTAAAAACTGGCAGATGATCACTAACGTCGGTTATAAGTAAACCACTTGTAGTGTTATTATCAAAATCATTAGTAAAAATATTATCAATAAGCGTGGCACAGTGTCCTGTGATTCTGCTTGGCTTTGTGATTTTAGGATATAAACTGATGCTGTACATTGTATCAATGAAGTCATCAATAAACTTTTGCTTGTTAGGGTTCAATAAGTCAATATTAAAGTCACCGCATAAGAAAATTATTTTTTTACCATTGTCCATGTAAGTTGCCTTGATCCATTCTTCAAATGTTTCTATACTTGACTTAGGTGATCTGTATATACAACTAATTACTATGTTTTTGCTATTTTCCTGACATATTTCAATGGTAATACATTCTAAGATGTTATCTATAGCAAATGACATGTTTTTTACCACTTTGTAGTTCAGGTTCTTCATCACATACACAGCTACTCCTCCTCCATTTTTGTTGGTTCTGTTAATATAGTTTAGTTCATATCCTTCCAGATCAAAATCTATTCCTTTTTTATCATCAATCCATGTTTCTGTGATGGCGATCACTTTGAAGGGTTCGTTGATGTGTTCCAAAAAGTTCTTAATGTTGTTGTAGTTTGCATACAAGCTTCTGCTATTAAAATGAATAATTGACAATTTGTTGTCACTTTTAATGTTGCTATTATATTGCTCATCTGTGTAATAAAAACAATTATTACTAATGTGGGAAAAAAAATTTGTATCTGGATCTATATCGTTTTCCAAATCCTGGTTTTTGTGCTCTTTGTTGCAGAAGTTTTGTGGTTCCATATTTCCTTGCTCAACAATCTTTGATGTCGTTTCAATAATTTCTATAAGTGTAGATGGATGCAGTCCTGAATCTGAGTCTTCTTTTTTAGTCGTCCCTTGCAGTATAGTAGTGTTGATGTTGAATTTAGGTGCTTGTTTTCTGTCAGAGTCCATTATCATCGTTATTGTGGAAGCTGTGTAAACTTAAAATTTGTCCAGGTCTTTGATGTCATTGACAACAATTACTCTTGCTTCTGGACCTCCATTCAGCTTGATGTAGATTTTACAGTTGGCGCTCCAAGTTCCCTGGATTTTTCCCTGCTTTCTCAAGTCGCGTGCTTTCTTGGCGATTCCAGCATTACGTTTAGTGAGATGCTCATTCATGTACACATTTGTTCCCTTCAGCTTCTTTCCCTGTCTCAGCAATGCCATTTTAGATTTTCTGTTTACAAATTTCACAAGCACAACTGGAGTGGCGTTGTTGTCTCTTCTGTTCAGTGGGATGCATGTTTCGATGGTATTAATGTCGATTTCAATTTCCTTTGTTTGCAGGAAGTTGACTACTTGCTGTTCTGCCGAGACAAGATCCATTTCATCTGGTTCACCTTCATTATTCACAGCTTTCGCATAGGATCTTGGTTTATTTCGGTGCCCTGTCACAATGATTTCATTCATTCGTTTATCCTGCTCCATTTCATCTATGATATTCCACAGCGTGTAGTTTTCTTCTTGAAGGGTCTTCATTTGTTGGCACATTTCTTCTTGAGTAACAAATCAAATTTTGTTTTTGCTAACCTTACCAGATGTTTTTTTTTTTCAGGAGAACTCTCGAAGATATATTTCTTCAGGCATTATTAGACATTTTGCATGTGTATTTTTGGAGTTATGTTTCAAAAACTGTCATTTTGAGTGTGACCAATATGAGGCCAGTAAAACCTAATATTTGTATTTGTGATTCTTTCCAAAATACCCGATTCTGCAAAAACTTACATAAATTCAATATTAAAGGCTTTTTAAGACAAATGTCATATTTGGTTTTGGAGTTATGATTATAAACCTTTCATATTTAGTATGACAGTTACACTGTTATATTGAATAAAAAAACTAACTTGTGTCTTTGCAAACCTTACAAAAGATCATTTTTCTAGTACAACTAACCAAAATACATATCTCTAGGCATTATTAGCCATTTTGCATGTGTTGTTTAGAAGTTATGTTTGAATACATTTTTATTGCTTTTTTCGCATTATCTCAGGATTCTAAGACTATAATAGTCATATTGAGTAAAAAACTACTTTTTGCATTTGCAAGATTTAAAAAAGCATATGTTTCGAGTAAAACTCCCGAAGATGCATTATTTCAGGCATTATTAGCCATTTTTCATGTGTGGTGTAGGAGTTATGTTTGAATAACTGTCATATTGAGTCTTACAGTAAACAGTTATATTGAGTAAAACATCATTTTTGTATTTGCAAACCATTGAAAAACAACTGTATCTAGTAAAACTCACATGTATTCAATATCACAGGCATTTTTAGACATTTTGCACGTTTGGATTATGAATTATGTTTGAATACATTGTTATTGCTTTTTTCGCATTATCTCAGGATTCTAAGTACATTACTGTCAAATTGAGTAACAAATCAAATTTTGTTTTTGCAAACCTTACCAAATGTTTTTTTTTTCAGGAAAACTCTCGAAGATGCATTTCTTCAGGCATTATTAGACATTTTGCATGTGTATTTTTGGAGTTATGTTTCAAAAACTGTCATTTTGAGTGTGACCAATATGAGTTCAGTAAAATCTAATATTTGTATTTGTGATTCTTTCCATAATACCTTATTCTGCTAAAACTTACATAAATTCAATATTAAATGCTTTTTAGGACAGATTTCATATTTGGTTTTGGAGTTATGATTATAAACCTTTCATATTTAGTATGACAGTAACACTGTTATATTGAATAAAAAAACTAACTTGTGTCTTTGCAAACCTTACAAAAGATAATTTTTCTAGTACAACTAACAAAAAAACATATCTCTAGGCATTATTAGCCATTTTGCATGTGTTGTTTAGAAGTTATGTTTGAATACATTTTTATTGCTTTTTTCGCATTATCTCAGGATTCTAAGACTATTATAGTCATATTGAGTAAAAAACAACTTTTTGCATTTGCAAGATTTAAAAAAGCATATGTTTCGGGTAAAACTCCCGAAGATGCATTATTTCAGGCATTATTAGCCATTTTTTATGTGTGGTGTAGGAGTTATCTTTAAATAACTGTCATATTGAGTGTTACAGTATACAGTCATATTGAGTAAAACCTCATTTTTGTATTTGCAAACCATTGAAAAACAACTGTGTCTAGTAAAACTCACATGTATTCAATATCACAGGCATTTTTAGACATTTTGCACCTTTGGATTAGGAATTATGTTTGAATACATTTTTATTGCTTTTTTCGCATTATCTCAGGATTCTAAGTACATTACTGTCAAATTGAGTAACAAATCAAATTTTGTTTTTGCAAACCTTACCAAATGTTTTTTTTCTGGAAAACTCTCAAAGATGCATTTCTTCAGGCATTATTAGACATTTTGCATGTGTATTTTTGGAGTTATGTTTCAAAAACTGTCATTTTGAGTGTGACCAATATGAGTTCAGTAAAATCTAATATTTGTATTAGTGATTCTTTCCAAAATACCTGATTCGGCTAAAACTCACATAAATTCAATATTAAAGGCTTTTTAAGACAAATTTCATATTTGGTTTTGGAGTTATGATTATAAACCTTTCATATTTAGTATGACAGTTACACTGTTATATTAAATAAAAAATCTAACTTGTGTCTTTGCAAACCTTACAAAAGATCATTTTTCTAGTACAACTAACAAAAAAACATATCTCTAGGCATTATTAGCCATTTTGCATGTGTTGTTTAGAAGTTATGTTTGAATACATTTTTATTGCTTTTTTCGCATTATCTCAGGATTCTAAGACTATTATAGTCATATTGAGTAAAAAACAACTTTTTGCATTTGCAAGATTTAAAAAAGCATATGTTTCGGGTAAAACTCCCGAAGATGCATTATTTCAGGCATTATTAGCCATTTTTCATGTGTGGTGTAGGAGTTATCTTTAAATAACTGTCATATTGAGTGTTACAGTATACAGTCATATTGAGTAAAACCTCATTTTTGTATTTGCAAACCATTGAAAAACAACTGTATCTAGTAAAACTCACATGTATTCAATATCACAGGCATTTTTGGACATTTTGCACCTTTGGATTAGGAATTATGTTTGAATACATTTTTATTGCTTTTTTCGCATTATCTCAGGATTCTAAGTACATCACTGTCAAACTGAGTAACAAATCAAATTTTGTTTTTGCAAACCTTACCAAATGTTTTTTTTCTGGAAAACTCTCAAAGATGCATTTCTTCAGGCATTATTAGACATTTTGCATGTGTATTTTGGGAGTTATGTTTCAAAAACTGTCATTTTGAGTGTGACCAATATGAGGCCAGTAAAATCTAATATTTGTATTTGTGATTCTTTCCAAAATACCTGATTCTGCTAAAACTCACATAAATTCAATATTAAAGGCTTTTTAAGACAAATTTCATATTTGGTTTTGGAGTTATGATTATAAACCTTTCATATTTAGTATGACAGTTACACTGTTATATTGAAAAAAATATATATAACTTGTGTCTTTGCAAACCTTACAAAAGATCATTTTTCTAGTACAACTAACCAAAATACATATCTCTAGGCATTATTAGCCATTTTGCATTTGTTGTTTAGAAGTTATGTTTGAATACCTTTTTATTGATTTTTTCACATTATCTCAGGATTCTAAGACTATTATAGTCATATTGAGTAAAAAACAACTTTTTGCATTTGCAAGATTTAAAAAAGCATATGTTTCAAGTAAAACTCCCAAAGATGCATTATTTCAGGCATTATTAGCTATTTTTCATGTGTGGTGTAGGAGTTATGTTTAAATAACTGTCATATTGAGTGTTACAGTATACAGTCATATTGAGTAATTTGTATTTGCAAACCATAGAAAAACAACTGTATCTAGTAAAACTCACATGTATTCAATATCACAGGCATTTTTAGACATTTTGCACGTTTGGATTAGGAATTAAGTTTGAATACATTTTTATTGCTTTTTTCGCATTATCTCAGGATTCTAAGTACATTACTGTCAAATTGAGTAACAAATCAAATTTTGTTTTTGCTAACCTTACCAGATGTTTTTTTTTTTCAGGAGAACTCTCGAAGATATATTTCTTCAGGCATTATTAGACATTTTGCATGTGTATTTTTGGAGTTATGTTTCAAAAACTGTCATTTTGAGTGTGGCCAATATGAGGCCAGTAAAACCTATTATTTGTATTTGTGATTCTTTCCAAAATACCTGATTCTGCTAAAACTTACATAAATTCAATATTAAAGGCTTTTTAAGACAAATGTCATATTTGGTTTTGGAGTTATGATTATAAACCTTTCATATTTAGTATGACAGTTACACTGTTATATTGAATAAAAAAACTAACTTGTGTCTTTGTAAACCTTACAAAAGATCATTTTTCTAGTACAACTAACCAAAATACATATCTCTAGGCATTATTAGCCATTTTGCATGTGTTGTTTAGAAGTTATGTTTGAATACATTTTTATTGCTTTTTTCGCATTATCTCAGGATTCTAAGACTATAATAGTCATATTGAGTAAAAAACTACTTTTTGCATTCGCAAGATTTAAAAAAGCATATGTTTCGAGTAAAACTCCCAAAGATGCATTATTTCAGGCATTATTAGCCATTTTTCATGTGTGGTGTAGGAGTTATGTTTGAATAACTGTCATATTGAGTCTTACAGTAAACAGTTATATTGAGTAAAACATCATTTTTGTATTTTCAAACCATTGAAAAACAACTGTATCTAGTAAAACTCACATGTATTCAATATCACAGGCATTTTTAGACATTTTGCACGTTTGGATTATGAATTATGTTTGAATACATTGTTATTGCTTTTTTCGCATTATCTCAGGATTCTAAGTACATTACTGTCAAATTGAGTAACAAATCAAATTTTGTTTTTGCAAACCTTACCAAATGTTTTTTTTTTCAGGAAAACTCTCGAAGATGCATTTCTTCAGGCATTATTAGACATTTTGCATGTGTATTTTTGGAGTTATGTTTCAAAAACTGTCATTTTGAGTGTGACCAATATGAGTTCAGTAAAATCTAATATTTGTATTTGTGATTCTTTCCATAATACCTTATTCTGCTAAAACTTACATAAATTCAATATTAAAGGCTTTTTAAGACAGATTTCATATTTGGTTTTGGAGTTATGATTATAAACCTTTCATATTTAGTATGACAGTAACACTGTGATATTGAATACATGTGAGTTTTACTAGATACAGTTGTTTTTCAATGGTTTGCAAATACAAAAATGAGGTTTTACTCAATATGACTGTATACTGTAACACTCAATATGACAGTTATTTAAAGATAACTCCTACACCACACATGAAAAATGGCTAATAATGCCTGAAATAATGCATCTTTGGGAGTTTTACCCGAAACATATGCTTTTTTAAATCTTGCAAATGCAAAAAGTTGTTTTTTACTCAATATGACTATAATAGTCTTAGAATCCTGAGATAATGCGAAAAAAGCAATAAAAATGTATTCAAACATAACTTCTAAACAACACATGCAAAATGGCTAATAATGCCTAGAGATATGTTTTTTTGTTAGTTGTACTAGAAATATGATCTTTTGTAAGGTTTGCAAAGACACAAGTTGGTTTTTTATTCAATTTAACAGTCATCCTAAATATGAAAGGTTTATAATCATAACTCCAAAACCAAATATGAAATTTGTCTTAAAAAGCCTTTAATATTGAATTTATGTGAGTTTTAGCAGAATCAGGTATTTTGGAAAGAATCACAAATACAAATATTAGATTTTACTGGCCTCATATTGGTCACACTCAAAATGACAGTTTTTGAAACATAACTCCAAAAATACACATGCAAAATGTCTAATAATGCCTGAAGAAATGCATCTTCGAGAGTTTTCCAGAAAAAAAACATTCGGTAAGGTTTGCAAAAACAAAATTTGATTTGTTACTCAATTTGACAGTAATGTTTTTAGAATCCTGAGGTAATGCGAAAAAAGCAATAAAAATGATTTCAAACATAATTCCTAATCCAAACGTGCAAAATGTCTAAAAATGCCTGTGATATTGTCTACATGTGAGTTTTACTAGATACAGTTGTTTTTCAATGGTTTGCAAATACAAAAATGAGGTTTTACTCAATATGACTGTATACTGTAACACTCTATATGACAGTTATTTAAACATAACTCCTACACCACACATGAAAAATGGCTAATAATGCCTGAAATAATGCATCTTTGGGAGTTTTACTCGAAAAATATGCTTTTTTAAATCTTGCAAATGCAAAAAGTAGTTTTTTACTCAATATGACTATAATAGTCTTACAATCCTGAGATAATGCGAAAAAAGCAATAAAAATGTATTCAAACATAACTTCTAAACAACACATGCAAAATGGTTAATAATGCCTAGAGATATGTATTTTGGTTAGTTGTACTAGAAAAATGATCTTTTGTAAGGTTTGCAAAGACACAAGTTAGTTTTTTTATTCAATATAACAGTCATCCTAAATATGATAGGTTTATAATCATAACTCCAAAACCAAATATGAAATTTGTCTTAAAAAAGCCTTTAATATTGAATTTATGTGAGTTTTACCAGAATCAGGTATTTTGGAAAGAATCAGAAATACAAATATTAGATTTTACTGGCCTCATATTGGTCACACTCAAAATGACAGTTTTTGAAACATAACTCCAAAAATACACATGCAAAATGTCTAATAATGCCTGAAGAAATGCATCTTCGAGAGTTTTCCAGAAAAAAAACATTTTGTAAGGTTTGCAAAAACAAAATTTGATTTGTTACTCAATTTGACAGTAATGTACTTAGAATCCTGAGATAATGCGAAAAAAGCAATAAAAATGTCAAACATAATTCCTAATCCAAACGTGCAACATGTCTAAAAATGCCTGTGATATTGAATACATGTGAGTTTTACTAGATACAGTTGTTTTTCAATGGTTTGCAAATACAAAAATGAGGTTTTACTCAATATGACTGTATACTGTAACACTCAATATGACAGTTATTTAAACATAACTCCTACACAACACATGAAAAATGGCTAATAATGCCTGAAAAAATGCATCTTTGGGAGTTTTACTCGAAACATATGCTTTTTTAAATCTTGCAAATGCAAAAAGTTGTTTTTTACTCAATATGACAATAATGTTCTTGGAATCCTGAGATAATGCGAAAAAAGCAATAAAAATGTATTCAAACATAACTTCTAAACAACACATGCAAAATGGTTAATAATGCCTAGAGATATGTATTTTGGTTAGTTGTACAAAAAAAATGATCTTTTGTAAGGTTTGCAAAGACACAAGTTAGTTTTTTTATTCAATATAACAGTGTAACTGTCATACTAAATATGAAAGGTTTATAATCATAACTCCAAAACCAAATATGACATTTGTCTTAAAAAGCCTTTAATATTGAATTTATGTAAGTTTTAGCAGAATCAGGTATTTTGGAAAGAATCACAAATACAAATATCAGATTTTACTGGCCTCATATTGGTCACACTCAAAATGACAGTTTTTGAAACATAACTCCAAAAATACACATGCAAAATGTCTAATAATGCCTGAAGAAATACATCTTCGAGAGTTTTCCTGAAAAAAAAAACATTTGGTAAGGTTTGCAAAAACAAAATTTGATTTGTTACTCAATTTGACAGTAATGTACTTGGAATCCTGAGATAATGCGAAAAAAGCAATAAAAATGTATTCAAACATAATTCCTAATCCAAACGTGCAAAATGTCTAAAAATGCCTGTGATATTGAATACATGTGAGTTTTACTAGATACAGTTGTTTTTCAATGGTTTGCAAATACAAAAATGAGGTTTTACTCAATATGACTGTATACTGTAACACTCAATATGACATTTATTTAAACATAACTCCTACACCACACATGAAAAATGGCTAATAATGCCTGAAATAATGCATCTTTGGGAGTTTTACTCGAAACATATGATTTTTTAAATCTTGCAAATGCAAAAAGTAGTTTTTTACTCAATATGACTATAATAGTCTTAGAATCCTGAGATAATGCGAAAAAAGCAATAAAAATGTATTCAAACATAACTTCTAAACAACACATGCAAAATGGCTACTAATGCCTAGAGATATGTATTTTTGTTAGTTGTACTAGAAAAATGATCTTTTGTAAGGTTTGCAAGGACACAAATTAGTTTTTTTATTCAATATAACAGTGTAACTGTCATACTAAATATGAAAGGTTTATAATCATAACTCCAAAACCAAATATGAGATTTGTCTTAAAAAGCCTTTAATATTGAATTTATGTGAGTTTTAGCAGAATCAGGTATTTTGGAAAGAATCACAAATACAAATATTAGATTTTACTGGCCTCATATTGGTCACACTCAAAATGACAGTTTTTGAAACATAACTCCAAAAATACACATGCAAAATGTCTAATAATGCCTGAAGAAATGCATCATCGAGAGTTTTCCTGAAAAAAAAAAACATTGGGTAAGGTTTGCAAAAACAAAATTTGATGTGTTACTCAATTTGACAGTAATGTACTTGGAATCCTGAGATAATGCGAAAAAAGCAATAAAAATGTATTCAAACATAATTCCTAATCCAAACGTGCAAAATGTCTAAAAATGCCTGTGATATTGAATACATGTGAGTTTTACTAGATACAGTTGTTTTTCTATGGTTTGCAAATACAAAAATTAGGTTTTACTCAATATGACTGTATACTGTATCACTCAATATGGCAGTTATTTAAACATAACTCCTACACCACACATGAAAAATGGCTAATAATGCCTGAAATAATGCATCTTTGGGAGTTTTACTCGAAAAATATGCTTTTTTAAATCTTGCAAATGCAAAAAGTAGTTTTTTACTCAATATGACTATAATAGTCTTAGAATCCTGAGATAATGCGAAAAAAGCAATAAAAATGTATTCAAACATAACTTCTAGACAACAAATGCAAAATGGCTAATAATGCCTAGAGATATGTATTTTGGTTAGTTGTACTAGAAAAATTATATTTTGTAAGGTTTGCAAAGACACAAGTTAGTTTTTTTTTTCAATATAACAATGTAACTGTCATACTAAATATAAATGATAAATAAATGTGTTGTACTTGTATAGCGCTTTTCTACCTTCAAGGTACTCAAAGCGCTTTGACACAACTTCCACATTTACCCATTCACACACAAATTCACACACTGATGGAGGGAGCTGCCATGCAAGGCGCCAACCAGCACCCATCAGGAGCAAGGGTGAAGTGTCTTGCTCAGGACACAACGGACGTGACGAGGTTGGTACTAGGTGGGATTTGAGCCCGGGACCCTCGGGTGGCGCACGACCACTCTTCCACTGCGCCACGCCGTCCTCATGAAAGGTTTATAATTATAACTCCAAAACCAAATATGACATTTGTCTTAAAAAGCCTTTAATATTGAATTTATGTAAGTTTTAGCAGAATCAGGTATTTTGGAAAGAATCACAAATACAAATATTAGATTTTACTGGCCTCATATTGGTCACACTCAAAATGACAGTTTTTGAAACATAACTCCAAAAATACACATGCAAAATGTCTAATAATGCCTGAAGAAATGCATCTTCGAGAGTTTTCCTGAAAAAAAAAACATTTGGTAAGGTTTGCAAAAACAAAATTTGATTTGTTACTCAATTTGACAGTAATGTACTTGGAATCCTGAGATAATGCGAAAAAAGCAACAAAAATGTATTCAAACATAATTCCTAATCCAAACGTGCAAAATGTCTAAAAATGCCTGTGATATTGAATACATGTGAGTTTTACTAGATACAGTTGTTTTTCAGTGGTTTGCAAATACAAAAATGAGGTTTTACTCAATATGACTGTATACTGTAACACTCAATATGACAGTTATTTAAACATAACTCCTACACCACACATGAAAAATGGCTAATAATGCCTAAAATAATGCATCTTTGGGAGTTTTACTTGGAACATATGCTTTTTTAAATCTTGAAAATGCAAAAAGTGTTTTTTACTCAATATGACTATAATGTTCTTAGAATCCTGAGATAATGCGAAAAAGCAATACAAAAGTTTTCAAACATAACTTTTAAACAACACATGCAAAACGGCTAATAATTCCTAGAGATATGTATCTTTGTTAGTTGTAATAGAAAAATGATATTTTGTAGGGCTCACTTGGAAAACACAATCCTATTTGTATGGTTAGTTTACTCTAAATTTCTACTATAATTTTTCAATTTTTTTAAATAGGTTATAAATCTGTAGAATTGAAGACATTATCTATAAATTAAAAAAACGCCTGTTATTTTAAGTAATATGCCAGTAATGACAAACTATGTATATTCCTATTTTTTTTACAGAAAAATACCAAATTATTTATACATATTATTTTCTGTTTTCTCAAATTACTTTCAATTTCATGTAAAATTACAGTAATTAACTTTAATTAAATATGTAGCTTGTTATATGAAAGTATTTGTTCATACTAACAATCTAACAGTTTTATATGTAATTTTAAGGTAAATCAAATGTTTTCAATATTTATGTGTATTTTCACATTCAAGTCGAAAAATATATGTAGCCTCTTATAAAAGGTATATGCTCAAACTCTAATATGACGTACATGAAATACTGCAAGAGATTCTTAATCAACAGTCAACAGCCGTACAGATCATACTGACGGTGGCCGTACAAACAACTTTAACAATGTTACAAATATGCGCCACACTGTGGAGCCACATCAATCAAGACTGACAAACACATTTCAGGAGAACATCGTCACCGTAACACAACATTAACACAACAGAAACAATTCCTAGAATTCCATGTGTTACAATATACACCCCCACCACCTAACCCCGCCCAGCTCAACCAACGCACGGAGGGGGGCGGTGATGTTTTGGGGCACGGGGTTGGGTGGTAGCGGGATTGTAGCCCGGAAGAGTCAGCGCTGCTTGGGCTTCTGGGTATTTGTTATGTTGTTTTTATGTTTTATTACAGTGAGGATGTTTTCCTGAAATGTGTTTATCATTCTTGTTCGATGTGGGTTCACAGTGTGGTGCATATTTGTAACAGTGTTAAAGTTGTTTGTACAGCCACCGTCAGTGTGACCTGTGTGGCTGTTGACCAAGTATATTTTGCAGTTACTTTCCAAATGAACGACGAAACCGTGCTCATCACATGCCTCAATTGGCACGCTGATGATTTGATGAATGAGCATTCAATAAAACCCACCACGGTATTATGTGTCATATTCGCCCGGCCAAATTTTGAGTCAACCCTACATGAGGGTCAGTGAAACTCTCGTGGTGAAATGATAGGAATGGTAAGTATGTCGCTAGGGTGGGATAGCCATTCATGCAAGGTTAACCCACTTTGTATCAGTTTCCTGCATCCAGTGGCCCCCCGCTAAAGTCAATGAGACACCCCTGATCCAACAATTCAGAAAAAATCTGTTAAACAATGGTATTTTTCTGTGGAATCGCCAGCATTGTCACTTCACTAAAGGTGGTTGATCGTAATAATTTGGAAAAACTCTTTAGAATAAAGGTATTTTTCTGCAGAACTGTTTGCATCGTCACTTTATTAAAGGTGGTTGATCTTAATAATTTAGTAAAAATCTGTAAAATTACGATATTTCACCTAAAAACGTTTCATGAAAATTTCTGTACATATAATATTTTTGATCATTATTTGGTTTACAATGTTTTACTTTAGTTTTATGGTTTTTGTTTGGCAGCCGTCGCTGCCAGTAAATGACCGTTTTTTTACAAAATTTATTTTTACAGTGTTTGCAAAGATAAAAGTTAGTTTTTTGTATTCAATATAACAGTAAAACTGTCATACTAAATATGAAAGGTTAATAAACATAACTCCAAAACCAAACATGAAATCTGTCTAAAAAAGCCTGTAATATTGACTTTATGTGAGTTTTACCTGAATTAGGTATTTTGGAAAGGTTCACAAATACAAAAATTTGGTTTTACTGGCCTCACATTGGTCACACTCAATAAGACAGTTTTTGAACCCTATCTCCAAAAATACACATGCAAAATTACAAAAAAATGCCTGAAGAAATGTATCTTAGTGAGTTTTATTGGATAAAAAAAACATTTTGTAAGGGTTGCAAAAACAAAAAGAAATGTTTTGTAATGTTAATGTAATTTTAAGGTAAATTATTTTTTTTTAATATTTATGTGTATTTTCACATTCAATGAGAAAAATATATGTAGCCTCTTATAAAAGGTTTATGCTCAAACTAAAATTCACATTTTTTTCCCTGTAATATGACATACATGAGTGACTGCAAGACATACTTAATCAACAGTCAATAGCCTTACAGATCACACTGACGGTGGCCGTACAAACAACTTTAACAATGTTACAAATATGCGCCACATTGTGGAGCCACATCAAACAAGAATGACAAACACATTTCAGGAAAACATCTTCACCGTAACACAACATTAACACAACAGAAACAATACCCAGTATTCCATGTGTTACAATATACACCCCCACCACCTAACCCCGCCCAGCTCAACCAACGCACGGAGGGGGGCGGTGATGTTTTGGGGCGCGGGGTTGGGTGGTAGTAGGGGTGTAGCCCGGAAGAGTCAGCGCTGCATGGGCTTGTGGGTATTTGTTATGTTATGTTGTTTTTATGTTTTGTTACAGTGAGGATGTTTTCCTGAAATGTGTTTATCATTCTTGTTCGATGTGGATTCACAGTGTGGTGCATATTTGTAACAGTGTTAAAGTTGTTTGTACAGCCACCAGCAGTGTGACCTGTGTGGCTGTTGACCAAGTATGTCTTGCAGTCACTATCACATGAGTGACAATACCGTGCACATCACACTCATCAGTAGGCATGCTAATGATTTGGTGAATGATCGTATAAAAAGTCACCTGGCCAGACTTTGGGTCAATCCTACATGAGGGTCAGTAACATTCTCACAGTGAAATGGTAGGATCAGTAAGTATGTTGCTAGGGTGGGGTAGCCATTCATGCAAGGTGAATCCACTTTGCATCAAGTTCCTGCATCCAGTGGCCCCCCACTAAAGTCAATGAGACACCCCTGATCCTAACTATTCAGAAAAAATCTGTAAAACAATGGTATTTTTCTGAGGAACCGCCAGCATTGTCACTTCACTAAAGGTGGTTGATCGTAATAATTTGGAAAAACTCTTTAGAATAAAGGTATTTTTCTGCAGAACTGTTTGCATCGTCACTTTATTAAAAGTGGTTGATCTTAATAATTTAGTAAAAATCTGTAAAATTATGATATTTCACCCCAAAACGTTTCATGAAAATATCTGTAAATATAATATTTTTGATCATTATTTGGTTTACAATGTTTTACTTTAGTTTTATGGTTTTTGTTTGGCAGCCGTAGCTGCCAGTAAATGACCGTTTTTTTTACAAAATTGATTTCTACAGTGTTTGCAAAGATAAAAGTTAGTTTTTTTTTATTCAATATAACAGTAAAACTGTCATACTAAATATAAAAGGTTAATAAACATAACTCCAAAACCAAACATGAAATCTGTCTAAAAAAGCCCGTAATGTTGACTTTATGTGAGTTTTACCTGAATTAAGTATTTTGGAAAGGTTCACAAATACAAAAATTTTGTTTTACTTGCCTCACATTGGTCACACTCAATAAGACAGTTTTTGAACCCTATCTCCAAAAATACACTTGCAAAATTACAAAAAAATGCCTGAAGAAATGTATCTTTGTGAGTTTTACTGGATAAAAAAACATTTTGTAAGGGTTGCAAAAACAAAAATAAATATTTTACCCAATTTGACAGTAATGTACTTAAAATCCTGAGATAATGCAAAAAGAGCAATAAAAATGTATTCCAACATAATTCCTAATCCAAACGTGCAAAATGTCTAAAAATGCCTGTGATATTGAATCCATGTGAGTTTTACTAGATAGAGTTGATTTTCTATGGTTTGCAAAATCAAAAATTAGGTTTTACTCAATATGACTGTATACTGTAACACTCAATATGACAGTTATTTAAACATAACTCCTACACCACACATGGCTAATAATGCCTGAAATAATGCATCTTTGGGAGTTTTACTCGAAACGATTGCTTTTTTAAATCTTTGCAATGCAAAAAATTGTTGTTTTATTCAATATGACAATAATGTTCTTGGAATCCTGAGATAATGCGAAAAAAGCAATAAAAATGTATCCAAACATAACTTCTAAACAACACATGCAAAATGGCTAATGATAGCTAGAGATATGTTTTTTTGTTAGTTGTACTAGAAAAATGATCTTTTGTAAGGTTTGCAAAGACACAAGTTAGTTTTTTTATTCAATATAACAGTGTAACTGTCATACTAAATATGAAAGGTTTATAATAACTCCAAAAACAAATATGACATTTGTCTTAAAAATCCTTTAATATTGAATTTATGTAAGTTTTAGCAGAATCAGGTATTTTGGAAAGAATCACAAATACAAATATTAGATTTTACTGGCCTCATATTGGTCACACTCAAAATGACAGTTTTTGAAACATAACTCCAAAAATACACATGCAAAATGTCTAATAATGCCTGAAGAAATGCATCTTCGAGAGTTTTCCTGAAAAAAAAAAACATCTGGTAAGGTTTGCAAAAACAAAATTTGATTTGTTACTCAATTTGACAGTAATGTAATATTAAAGGCTTTTTAAGACAAATTTCATATTTGGTTTTGGAGTTATGATTATAAACCTTTCATATTTAGTATGACAGTTACACAGTTATATTGAATAAAAAAACTAACTTGTGTCATTGCAAACCTTACAAAAGATCATTTTCTAGTACAACTAACAAAAAAACATATCTCTAGGCATTATTAGCCATTTTGCATGTGTTGTTTAGAAGTTATGTTTGAATACATTTTTATTGCTTTTTTCGCATTATCTCAGGATTGTAAGACTATTATAGTAATATTGAGTAAAAAACTACTTTTTGCATTTGCAAGATTTAAAAAAGCATATGTTTCAAGTAAAACTCCCAAAGATGCATTATTTCAGGCATTATTAGCCATTTTTCATGTTCGGTGTAGGAGTTATGTTTAAATAACTGTCATATTGAGTGTTACAGTATACAGTCATATTGAGTAAAACCTCATTTTTGTATTTGCAAACCATTGAAAAACAACTGTATTTTGTAAAACTCACATGTATTCAATATCACAGGTATTTTCTGACATTTTGCACGTTTGGATTAGGAATTATTTTTGAATACATTTTTATTGCTTTTTTCGCATTATCTCAGGATTCTAAGTACATTACTGTCAAATTGAGTAACAAATCAAATTTTGTTTTTGCAAACCTTACCAGATGTTTTTTTTTTCCAGGAAAACTCTCGAAGATATATTTCTTCAGGCATTATTAGACATTTTGCATGTGTATTTTTGGAGTTATGTTTCAAAAACTGTCATTTTGAGTGTGACCAATATGAGGCCAGTAAAATCTAATATTTGTATTTGTGATTCTTTCCAAAATACCTGATTCTGCTAAAACTTACATAAATTCAATATTAAAGGCTTTTTAAGACGAATGTCATATTTTGTTTTGGAGTTATGATTATAAACCTTTCATATTTAGTATGACAGTTACACTGTTAAATTGAATAAAAAAACTAACTTGTGTCTTTGCAAACCTTACAAAAGATCATTTTTCTAGTACAACTAACCAAAATACATATCTCTAGGCATTATTAGCCATTTTGCATTTGTTGTTTAGAAGTTATGTTTGAATACCTTTTTATTGCTTTTTTCACATTATCTCAGGATTCTAATACTATTATAGTCATATTGAGTAAAACACTTCTTTTTGCATTTGCAAGGTTTAAAAAAGCATATGTTTCAAGTAAAACTCCCAAAGATGCATTATTTCAGGCATTATTAGCGATTTTTCATGTGTGGTGTAGGAGTTATGTTTAAATAACTGTTATATTGAGTGTTACAGTATACAGTTATATTGAGTAAAACCTCATTTTTGTATTTGAAAACCATTGAAAACCAACTGTATCTAGTAAAACTCACATGTATTCAATATCACAGGCATTTTTAGACATTTTGCACGTTTGGATTAGGAATTATGTTTGAATACATTTTAATTGCTTTTTTCGCATTATCTCAGGATTCTAAATCATAACTCCAAAACCAAATATGACATTTGTCTTAAAAAGCCTTTAATATTGAATTTATGTAAGTTTTTTCAGAATCAGGTATTTTGGAAAGAATCACAAATACAAATATTAGGTTTTACTGGCCTCATATTGGTCACACTCAAAATGACAGTTTTTGAAACATAACTCCAAAAATACACATGCAAAATGTCTAATAATGCCTGAAGAAATATATCTTCGAGAGTTTTCCTGAAAAAAAAAACATCTGGTAAGGTTTGCAAAAACAAAAGTTGATTTGTTACTCAATTTGACAGTAATGTACTTAGAATCCTGAGGTAATGCGAAAAAAGCAAACATAATTCCTAATCCAAACGTGCAAAATGTCTAAAAATGCCTGTGATATTGAATACATGTGAGTTTTACTAGATACAGTTGTTTTTCAATGGTTTGCAAATACAAAAATTAGGTTTTACTCAATATGACTGTATACTGTAACACTCAATATGACAGTTATTTAAACATAACTCCTACACCACACATGAAAAATGGCTAATAATGCCTGAAATAATGCATCTTTGGGAGTTTTACTCGAAACAAATGCTTTTTTAAATCTTGCAAATGCAAAAAGTAGTTTTTTACTCAATATGACTATAATAGTCTTAGAATCCTGAGATAATGCGAAAAAAGCAATACAAATGTATTCAAACATAACTTCTAAACAACACATGCAAAATGGCTAATAATGCCTAGAGATATGTTATTTTGTTAGTTGTACTAGAAAAATGATCTTTTGTAAGGTTTGCAAAGACAAAAGTTAGTTTTTTTATTCAATATAACAGTTTAACTGTCATACTAAATATGAAAGGTTTATAATCATAACTCCAAAACCAAATATGACATTTGTCTTAAAAAGCCTTTATTATTGAATTTATGTAAGTTTTTTCAGAATCAGGTATTTTGGAGAGAATCAAAAATACAAATATTAGGTTTTACTGGCCTCATATTGGTCACACTCAAAATGACAGTTTTTGAAACATAACTCCAAAAATACACATGCAAAATGTCTAATAATGCCTGAAGAAATATATCTTCGAGAGTTTTCCTGAAAAAAAAACATCTGGTAAGGTTTGCAAAAACAAAATTTGATTTGTTACTCAATTTGACAGTAATGTACTTAGAATCCTGAGGTAATGCGAAAAAAGCAATACAAATGTATTCAAACATAATTCCTAATCCAAACGTGCAAAATGTCTAAAAATGCCTGTGATATTGAATACATGTGAGTTTTACTAGATACAGTTGTTTTTCAATGGTTTGCAAATACAAAAATGAGGTTTAACTCAATATGACTGTATACTGTAACACTCAATATGACAGTTATTTAAACATAACTCCTACACCACACATGAAAAATGGCTAATAATGCCTGAAATAATGCATCTTTGGGAGTTTTACTCGAAACAAATGCTTTTTTAAATCTTGCAAATGCAAAAAGTAGTTTTTTACTCAATATGACTATAATAGTCTTAGAATCCTGAGATAATGCGAAAAAAGCAATAAAAATGTATTCAAACATAACTTCTAAACAACACATGCAAAATGGCTAATAATGCCTAGAGATATGTATTTTTTTAGTTGTACTAGAAAAATGATCTTTTGTAAGGTTTGCAAAGACACAAGTTAGTTTTTTTATTCAATATAACAGTGTAACTGTCATACTAAATATGAAAGGTTTATAATCATAACTCCAAAACCAAATATGACATTTGTCTTAAAAAGCCTTTAATATTGAATTTATGTAAGTTTTTTCAGAATCAGGTATTTGGAAAGAATCACAAATACAAATATTAGGTTTTACTGGCCTCATATTGGTCACACTCAAAATGACAGTTTTTGAAACATAACTCCAAAAATACACATGCAAAATGTCTAATAATGCCTGAAGAAATATATCTTCGAGAGTTTTCCTGAAAAAAAAAAACATCTGGTAAGGTTTGCAAAAACAAAAGTTGATTTGTTACTCAATTTGACAGTAATGTACTTAGAATCCTGAGGTAATGCGAAAAAAGCAATACAAATGTATTCAAACATAATTCCTAATCCAAACGTGCAAAATGTCTAAAAATGCCTGTGATATTGAATACATGTGAGTTTTACTAGATACAGTTGTTTTTCAATGTTTTGCAAATACAAAAATGAGGTTTTACTCAATATGACTGTATACTGTAACACTCAATATGACAGTTATTTAAACATAACTCCTACACCACACATGAAAAATGGCTAATAATGCCTGAAATAATGCATCTTTGGGAGTTTTCCTCGAAACAAATGCTTTTTTAAATCTTGCAAATGCAAAAAGTAGTTTTTTACTCAATATGACTATAATAGTCTTAGAATCCTGAGATAATGCGAAAAAAGCAATAAAATGTATTCAAACATAACTTCTTAACAACACATGCAAAATGGCTAATAATGCCTAGAGATATGTTTTTTTGTTAGTTGTACTAGAAAAATGATCTTTTGTAAGGTTTGCAAAGACACAAGTTAGTTTTTTTATTCAATATAACAGTGTAACTGTCATACTAAATATGAAAGGTTTATAATCATAACTCCAAAACCAAATATGAAATCTGTTTTAAAAAGCCTTTAATAATGAATGTATGTAAGTTTTAGCAGAATAAGGTATTTTGGAAAGAATCACAAATACAAATATTATATTTTACTGGTCTCATATTGGTCACACTCAAAATGACAGTTTTTGAAACATAACTCCAAAAATACACATGCAAAATGTCTAATAATGCCTGAAGAAATGCATCTTCGAGAGTTTTCCTGAAAAAAAAAACATTTGGTAAGGTTTGCAAAAACAAAATTTGATTTGTTACTCAATTTGACAGTAATGTACTTAGAATCCTGAGATAATGCGAAAAAAGCAATAAAAATGTATTCAAACATAATTCCTAATCCAAACGTGCAAAATGTCTAAAAATGCCTGTGATATTGAATACATGTGAGTTTTACTAGATACAGTTGTTTTTCAATGGTTTGCTAATACAAAAATGAGGTTTTACTCAATATAACTGTATACTGTAACACTCAATATGACAGTTATTTAAACATAACTCCTATACCACACATGAAAAATGGCTAATAATGCCTGAAATAATGCATCTTTGGGAATTTTACTCGAAACATATGCTTTTTTAAATCTTGCAAATGCAAAAAGTTGTTTTTTACTCAATATGACTATAATAGTCTTAGAATCCTGAGATAATGTGAAAAAAGCAATAAAAATGTATTCAAACATATCTTCTAAACAACACATGCAAAATGGCTAATAATGCCTAGAGATAGGTTTTTTTGTTAGATGTACTAGAAAAATGATCTTTTGTAAGGTTTGCAAAGACACAAGTTAGTTTTTTTATTCAATATAACAGTGTAACTGTCATACTAAATATGAAAGGTTTATAATCATAACTCCAAAACCAAATATGACATTTGTCTTAAAAAGCCTTTAATATTAAATTTATGTAAGTTTTAGCAGAATCAGGTATTTTGGAAAGAATCACAAATACAAATATTAGATTTTACTGGCCTCATATTGGTCACACTCAAAATGACAGTTTTTGAAACATAACTCCAAAAATAAACATGCAAAATGTCTAATAATGCCTGAAGAAATGCATCTTCGAGAGTTTTCCAGAAAAAAAAAAATTGGTAAGGTTTGCAAAAACAAAATTTATTTGTTACTCAATTTGACAGTACTATACTTAGAATCCTGAGATAATGCGAAAAAAGCAATAAAAATGTATTCAAACATAATTCCTAATCCAAACGTGCAAAATGTCTAAAAATGCCTGTGATATTGAATACATGTGAGTTTTACTAGATACAGTTGTTTTTCGATGGTTTGCAAATACAAAAATGAGGTTTTACTCAATACGACTGTATACTGTAACACTCAATATGACAGTTATTTAAACATAACTCCTACACCACACATGAAAAATGGCTAATAATGCCTGAAATAATGCATCTTTGGGAGTTTTACTCGAAACATATGCTTTTTTAAATCTTGCAAATGCAAAAAGTAGTTTTTTACTCAATATGACTATAATAGTCTTAGAATCCTGAGATAATGCGAAAAATCAATAAAAATGTATTCAAACATAACTTCTAAACAACACATGCAAAATGGCTAATAATGCCTAGAGATATGTTTTTTTGTTAGTTGTACTAGAAAAATGATCTTTTGTAAGGTTTGCAAAGACACAAGTTAGTTTTTTTTATTCAATATAACTGTGTAACTGTCATACTTAATATGAAAGGTTTATAATCATAACTCCAAAACCAAATATGAAATTTGTCTTAAAAAGCCTTTAATATTGAATTTATGTGAGTTTTAGCAGAATCAGGTATTTTGGAAAGAATCACAAATACAAATATTAGATTTTACTGGCCTCATATTGGTCACACTCAAAATGACAGTTTTTGAAACATAACTCCAAAAATACACATGCAAAATGTCTAATAATGCCTGAAGAAATGCATCTTCGAGAGTTTTCCTGAAAAAAAACATTTGGTAAGGTTTGCAAAAACAAAATTTGATTTGTTACTCAATTTGACAGTAATGTACTAAGAATCCTGAGATAATGCGAAAAAAGCAATAAAAATGTATTCAAACATAATTCCTAATCCAAACGTGCAAAATGTCTAAAAATGCCTGTGATATTGAATACATGTGAGTTTTACTAGATACAGTTGTTTTTCTATGGTTTGCAAATACAAAAATGCGGTTTTACTCAATATGACTGTATACTGTAACACTCAATATGACAGTTATTTAAACATAACTCCTACACCACACATGAAAAATGGCTAATAATGCCTGAAATAATGCATCTTTGGGAGTTTTACTCGAAACGTATGCTTTTGTAAATCTTGCAAATCCAAAAAGTTGTTTTTTACTCAATATGACTATAATAGTCTTAGAATCCTGAGATAATGCGAAAAAAGCAATAACAATGTATTCAAACATAACTTCTAAACAACACATGCAAAATGGCTAATAATGCCTAGAGATATGTATTTTGGTTAGTTGTACTAGAAAAATTATCTTTTGTAAGGTTTGCAAAGACACAAGTTAGTTTTTTTATTCAATATAACAGTGCAACTCCAAAACCAAATATGAAATTTGTCTTAAAAAGCCTTTAATATTGAATTTATGTGAGTTTTAGCAGAATCAGGTATTTTGGAAAGAATCACAAATACAAATATTAGATTTTACTGGCCTCATATTGGTCACACTCAAAATGACAGTTTTTGAAACATAACTCCAAAAATACACATGCAAAATGTCTAATAATGCCTGAAGAAATGCATCTTCGAGAGTTTTCCTGAAAAAAAAACATTTGGTAAGGTTTGCAAAAACAAAATTTGATTTGTTACTCAATTTGACAGTAATGTACTAAGAATCCTGAGATAATGCGAAAAAAGCAATAAAAATGTATTCAAACATAATTCCTAATCCAACCGTGCAAAATGTCTAAAAATGCCTGTGATATTGAATACATGTGAGTTTTACTAGATACAGTTGTTTTTCTATGGTTTGCAAATACAAAAATGCGGTTTTACTCAATATGACTGTATACTGTAACACTCAATATGACAGTTATTTAAACATAACTCCTACACCACACATGAAAAATGGCTAATAATGCCTGAAATAATGCATCTTTGGGAGTTTTACTCGAAACGTATGCTTTTGTAAATCTTGCAAATGCAAAAAGTTGTTTTTTACTCAATATGACTATAATAGTCTTAGAATCCTGAGATAATGCGAAAAAAGCAATAAAAATGTATTCAAACATAACTTCTAAACAACACATGCAAAATGGCTAATGATGCCTAGAGATATGTATTTTGGTTAGTTGTACTAGAAAAATGATCTTTTGTAAGGTTTGCAAAGACACAAGTTAGTTTTTTTATTCAATATAACAGTGTAACTGTCATACTAAATATGAAAGGTTTATAATCATAACTCCAAAACCAAATATGAAATTTGTCTTAAAAAGCCTTTAATATTGAATTTATGTAAGTTTTTAGAGAATCAGGTATTTTGAAAAGAATCACAAATTCAAATATTAGGTTTTACTGGCCTCATATTGGTCACACTCAAAATGACAGTTTTTGAAACATAACTCCAAAAATACACATGCAAAATGTCTAATAATGCCTGAAGGAATGCATCTTCGAGAGTTTTCCAGAAAAAAAACATTTGGTAAGGTTTGCAAAAACAAAATTTGATTTGTTACTCAATTTGACAGTAATGTACTTAGAATCCTGAGATAATGCGAAAAAAGCAATAAAAATGTATTCAAACATAATTCCTAATCCAAACGTGCAAAATGTCTAAAAATGCCTGTGATATTGAATACATGTGAGTTTTACTAGATACAGTTGTTTTTCAATGGTTTGCTAATACAAAAATGAGGTTTTACTCAATATAACTGTATACTGTAACACTCAATATGACAGTTATTTAAACATAACTCCTACACCACACATGAAAAATGGCTAATAATGCCTGAAATAATGCATCTTTGGGAATTTTACTCGAAACATATGCTTTTTTAAATCTTGCAAATGCAAAAAGTAGTTTTTTACTCAATATGACTATAATAGTCTTAGAATCCTGAGATAATGCGAAAAAAGCAATAAAAATGTATTCAAACATAACTTCTAAACAACACATGCAAAATGGCTAATAATGCCTAGAGATATGTATTTTTTTAGTTGTACTAGAAAAATGATCTTTTGTAAGGTTTGCAAAGACACAAGTTAGTTTTTTTATTCAATATAACAGTGTAACTGTCATACTAAATATGAAAGGTTTATAATCATAACTCCAAAACCAAATATGACATTTGTCTTAAAAAGCCTTTAATATTGAATTTATGTAAGTTTTTTCAGAATCAGGTATTTTGGAAAGAATCACAAATACAAATATTAGGTTTTACTGGCCTCATATTGGTCACACTCAAAATGACAGTTTTTGAAACATAACTCCAAAAATACACATGCAAAATGTCTAATAATGCCTGAAGAAAAGCATCTTCGAGAGTTTTCCAGAAAAAAAACATCTGGTAAGGTTTGCAAAAACAAAAGTTGATTTGTTACTCAATTTGACAGTAATGTACTTAGAATCCTGAGGTAATGCGAAAAAAGCAATACAAATGTATTCAAACATAATTCCTAATCCAAACGTGCAAAATGTCTAAAAATGCCTGTGATATTGAATACATGTGAGTTTTACTAGATACAGTTGTTTTTCAATGTTTTGCAAATACAAAAATGAGGTTTTACTCAATATGACTGTATACTGTAACACTCAATATGACAGTTATTTAAACATAACTCCTACACCACACATGAAAAATGGCTAATAATGCCTGAAATAATGCATCTTTGGGAGTTTTCCTCGAAACAAATGCTTTTTTAAATCTTGCAAATGCAAAAAGTAGTTTTTTACTCAATATGACTATAATAGTCTTAGAATCCTGAGATAATGCGAAAAAAGCAATAAAAATGTATTCAAACATAACTTCTTAACAACACATGCAAAATGGCTAATAATGCCTAGAGATATGTTTTTTTGTTAGTTGTACTAGAAAAATGATCTTTTGTAAGGTTTGCAAAGACACAAGTTAGTTTTTTTATTCAATATAACAGTGTAACTGTCATACTAAATATGAAAGGTTTATAATCATAACTCCAAAACCAAATATGAAATCTGTTTTAAAAAGCCTTTAATAATGAATGTATGTAAGTTTTAGCAGAATAAGGTATTTTGGAAAGAATCACAAATACAAATATTATATTTTACTGGTATCATATTGGTCACACTCAAAATGACAGTTTTTGAAACATAACTCCAAAAATACACATGCAAAATGTCTAATAATGCCTGAAGAAATGCATCTTCGAGAGTTTTCCTGAAAAAAAAAACATTTGGTAAGGTTTGCAAAAACAAAATTTGATTTGTTACTCAATTTGACAGTAATGTACTTAGAATCCTGAGATAATGCGAAAAAAGCAATAAAAATGTATTCAAACATAATTCCTAATCCAAACGTGCAAAATGTCTGAAAATGCCTGTGATATTGAATACATGTGAGTTTTACTAGATACAGTTGTTTTTCAATGGTTTGCTAATACAAAAATGAGGTTTTACTCAATATAACTGTATACTGTAACACTCAATATGACAGTTATTTAAACATAACTCCTACACCACACATGAAAAATGGCAAATAATGCCTGAAATAATGCATCTTTGGGAATTTTACTCGAAACATATGCTTTTTTAAATCTTGCAAATGCAAAAAGTTGTTTTTTACTCAATATGACTATAATAGTCTTAGAATCCTGAGATAATGTGAAAAAAGCAATAAAAATGTATTCAAACATAACTTCTAAACAACACATGCAAAATGGCTAATAATGCCTAGAGATATGTTTTTTTGTTAGATGTACTAGAAAAATGATCTTTTGTAAGGTTTGCAAAGACACAAGTTAGTTTTTTTATTCAATATAACAGTGTAACTGTCATACTAAATATGAAAGGTTTATAATCATAACTCCAAAACCAAATATGACCTTTGTCTTAAAAAGCCTTTAATATTAAATTTATGTAAGTTTTAGCAGAATAAGGTATTTTGGAAAGAATCACAAATACAAATATTATATTTTACTGGTATCATATTGGTCACACTCAAAATGACAGTTTTTGAAACATAACTCCAAAAATACACATGCAAAATGTCTAATAATGCCTGAAGAAATGCATCTTCGAGAGTTTTCCTGAAAAAAAAAACATTTGGTAAGGTTTGCAAAAACAAAATTTATTTGTTACTCAATTTGACAGTACTATACTTAGAATCCTGAGATAATGCGAAAAAAGCAATAAAAATGTATTCAAACATAATTCCTAATCCAAACGTGCAAAATGTCTAAAAATGCCTGTGATATTGAATACATGTGAGTTTTACTAGATACAGTTGTTTTTCGATGGTTTGCAAATACAAAAATGAGGTTTTACTCAATATGACTGTATACTGTAACACTCAATATGACAGTTATTTAAACATAACTCCTACACCACACATGAAAAATGGCTAATAATGCCTGAAATAATGCATCTTTGGGAGTTTTACTCGAAACATATGCTTTTTTAAATCTTGCAAATGCAAAAAGTAGTTTTTTACTCAATATGACTATAATAGTCTTAGAATCCTGAGATAATGCGAAAAAAGCAATAAAAATGTATTCAAACATAACTTCTAAACAACACATGCAAAATGGCTAATAATGCCTAGAGATATGTTTTCTTGTTAGTTGTACTAGAAAAATGATCTTTTGTAAGGTTTGCAAAGACACAAGTTAGTTTTTTTTATTCAATATAACTGTGTAACTGTCATACTTAATATGAAAGGTTTATAATCATAACTCCAAAACCAAATATGAAATTTGTCTTAAAAAGCCTTTAATATTGAATTTATGTGAGTTTTAGCAGAATCAGGTATTTTGGAAAGAATCACAAATACAAATATTAGATTTTACTGGCCTCATATTGGTCACACTCAAAATGACAGTTTTTGAAACATAACTCCAAAAATACACATGCAAAATGTCTAATAATGCCTGAAGAAATGCATCTTCGAGAGTTTTCCTGAAAAAAAAACATTTGGTAAGGTTTGCAAAAACAAAATTTGATTTGTTACTCAATTTGACAGTAATGTACTAAGAATCCTGAGATAATGCGAAAAAAGCAATAAAAATGTATTCAAACATAATTCCTAATCCAAACGTGCAAAATGTCTAAAAATGCCTGTGATATTGAATACATGTGAGTTTTACTAGATACAGTTGTTTTTCTATGGTTTGCAAATACAAAAATGCGGTTTTACTCAATATGACTGTATACTGTAACACTCAATATGACAGTTATTTAAACATAACTCCTACACCACACATGAAAAATGGCTAATAATGCCTGAAATAATGCATCTTTGGGAGTTTTACTCGAAACGTATGCTTTTGTAAATCTTGCAAATGCAAAAAGTTGTTTTTTACTCAATATGACTATAATAGTCTTAGAATCCTGAGATAATGCGAAAAAAGCAATACAAATGTATTCAAACATAACTTCTAAACAACACATGCAAAATGGCTAATAATGCCTAGAGATATGTATTTTGGTTAGTTGTACTAGAAAAATGATCTTTTGTAAGGTTTGCAAAGACACAAGTTAGTTTTTTTATTCAATATAACAGTGTAACTCCAAAACCAAATATGAAATTTGTCTTAAAAAGCCTTTAATATTGAATTTATGTGAGTTTTAGCAGAATCAGGTATTTTGGAAAGAATCACAAATACAAATATTAGATTTTACTGGCCTCATATTGGTCACACTCAAAATGATAGTTTTTGAAACATAACTCCAAAAATACACATGCAAAATGTCTAATAATGCCTGAAGAAATGCATCTTCGAGAGTTTTCCTGAAAAAAAAACATTTGGTAAGGTTTGCAAAAACAAAATTTGATTTGTTACTCAATTTGACAGTAATGTACTAAGAATCCTGAGATAATGCGAAAAAAGCAATAAAAATGTATTCAAACATAATTCCTAATCCAAACGTGCAAAATGTCTAAAAATGCCTGTGATATTGAATACATGTGAGTTTTACTAGATACAGTTGTTTTTCTATGGTTTGCTAATACAAAAATGCGGTTTTACTCAATATGACTGTATACTGTAACACTCAATATGACAGTTATTTAAACATAACTCCTACACCACACATGAAAAATGGCTAATAATGCCTGAAATAATGCATCTTTGGGAGTTTTACTCGAAACGTATGCTTTTGTAAATCTTGCAAATGCAAAAAGTTGTTTTTTACTCAATATGACTATAATAGTCTTAGAATCCTGAGATAATGCGAAAAAAGCAATAAAAATGTATTCAAACATAACTTCTAAACAACACATGCAAAATGGCTAATAATGCCTAGAGATATGTATTTTGGTTAGTTGTACTAGAAAAATGATCTTTTGTAAGGTTTGCAAAGACACAAGTTAGTTTTTTTATTCAATATAACAGTGTAACTGTCATACTAAATATGAAAGGTTTATAATCATAACTCCAAAACCAAATATGAAATTTGTCTTAAAAAGCCTCTAATATTGAATTTATGTAAGTTTTTGCAGAATCAGGTATTTTGGAAAGAATCACAAATACAAATATTAGGTTTTACTGGCCTCATATTGGTCACACTCAAAATGACAGTTTTTGAAACATAACTCCAAAAATACACATGCAAAATGTCTAATAATGCCTGAAGGAATGCATCTTCGAGAGTTTTCCAGAAAAAAAACATTTGGTAAGGTTTGCAAAAACAAAATTTGATTTGTTACTCAATTTGACAGTAATGTACTAAGAATCCTGAGATAATGCGAAAAAAGCAATAAAAATGTATTCAAACATAATTCCTAATCCAAACGTGCAAAATGTCTAAAAATGCATGTGATATTGAATACATGTGAGTTTTACTAGATACAGTTGTTTTTCAATGGTTTGCAAATACAAAAATGCGGTTTTACTCAATATGACTGTATACTGTAACACTCAATATGACAGTTATTTAAACATAACTCCTACACCACACATGAAAAATGGCTAATAATGCCTAAAATAATGCATCTTTGGGAGTTTTACTCGAAACATATGCTTTTGTAAATCTTGCAAATGCAAAAAGTTGTTTTTTACTCAATATGACTATAATAGTCTTAGAATCCTGAGATAATGCGAAAAAAGCAATAAAAATGTATTCAAACATAACTTCTAAACAACACATGCAAAATGGCTAATAATGCCTAGAGATATGTTTTTTTGTTAGTTGTACTAGAAAAATGATCTTCTGTAAGGTTTGTAAAGACACAAGTTAGTTTTTTTATTCAATTTAACAGTGTAACTGTCATCCTAAATATGAAAGGTTTATAATCATAACTCCAAAACCAAATATGAAATTTGTCTTAAAAAGCCTTTAATATTGAATTTATGTGAGTTTTAGCAGAATAAGGTATTTTGGAAAGAATCACAAATACAAATATTAGATTTTTCTGGCCTCATATTGGTCACACTCAAAATGACAGTTTTTGAAACATAACTCCAAAAATACACATGCAAAATGTCTAATAATGCCTGAAGAAATGCATCTTCGAGAGTTTTCCAGAAAAAAAACATTTGGTAAGGTTTGCAAAAACAAAATTTGATTTGTTACTCAATTTGACAGTAATGTACTTAGAATCCTGAGATAATGCGAAAAAAGCAATAAAAATGTATTCAAACATAATTCCTAATCCAAACGTGCAAAATGTCTAAAAATGCCTGTGATATTGAATACATGTGAGTTTTACTAGATACAGTTGTTTTTCAATGGTTTGCAAATACAGAAATGAGGTTTTACTCAATATGACTGTATACTGTAACACTCAATATGACAGTTATTTAAACATAACTCCTACACCATACATGACAAATGGCTAATAATGCCTGAAATAATGCATCTTTGGGAGTTTTACTCGAAACATATGCTTTTTTAAATCTTGCAAATGCAAAAAGTTGTTTTTTATTCAATATGACTATAATAGTCTTAGAATCCTGAGATAATGCGAAAAAAGCAATAAAAATGTATTCAAACATAACTTCTAAACAACACATGCAAAATGGCTAATAATGCCTAGAGATATGTATTTTGGTTAGTTGTACTAGAAAAATGATCTTTTGTAAGGTTTGCAAAGACACAAGTTAGTTTTTTTATTCAATATAACAGTGTAACTGTCATACTAAATATGAAAGGTTTATAATCATAACTCCAAAACCAAATATGAAATTTGTCTTAAAAAGCCTCTAATATTGAATTTATGTGAGTTTTAGCAGAATCAGGTATTTTGGAAAGAATCACAAATACAAATATTAGATTTTACTGGCCTCATATTGGTCACACTCAAAATGACAGTTTTTGAAACATAACTCCAAAAATACACATGCAAAATGTCTAATAATGCCTGAAGAAATGCATCTTTTAGAGTTTTCCTGAAAAAAAAAAACATTTGGTAAGGTTTGCAAGAACAAAAAGTAATGTTTTACTCAATTCAACAGTAATGTACTTAGAATCCTGAGATAATGCGAAGAAAGCAATACAAATGTATTCAAGCATATTTCCTAATCCAAACGTGCAAAATGTCTAAAATGCCTGTGATATTGAATACATGTGAGTTTTACTAGATACAGTTGTTTTTCAATGGTTTGCAAATAAAAAAAATAGGTTTTACTCAATATGACTGTATACTGTAACGCTCAATATGACAGTTCTTGGAACATAACTCCTAAACCACACATGAAAAATGGCTAATAATGCCTGAAATAATGCATCTTTGGGTTTTTCACTCGAAACGTATGCTTTTATAAATTTTGCAAATGCAAAAATGAGTTTTTTACTCAATATGACAATAATGTTCTTAGAATCCTGAGATAATGCGAAAAAAGCAATAAAAATGTATTCAAACATAACTTCTAAACAAAACATGCAAAATTTCTAATAATGCCTATAGATGTGTATTTTTGTTAGTTGTACTAGAAAATTGATATTTTGTAAGGTTCACTAAGACACAAGTTAGTTTTTTTATTCAATATAACAGTGTAACTGTCATACTAAATATGAAAGGTTTATAATCATAACTCCAAAACCAAATATGAAATTTGTCTTTAAAAAACTCTAATAATGAATTTATGTGAGTTTTAGCAGAACCAGGTATTTTGGAAAGAATCACAAATACAAATATTAGATTTTACTGGCCTCATATTGGTCACACTCAAAATGACAGTTTTTGAAACATAACTCCAAAAATACACATGCAAAATGTCTAATAATATCTGAAGAAATGCATCTTTGAGAGTTTTGCTGAAAAAAAAAAAACATTTGGTAAGGTTTGCAAGAACAAAAAGTAATGTTTTACTCAATTCAACAGTAATGTACTTAGAATCCTGAGATAATGCGAAAAAAGCAACAAAAATGTATTCAAGCATATTTCCTAATCCAAACGTGCGACATGTCTAAAAATGCCTGTGATATTGAATACATGTGAGTTTTACTAGATACAGTTGTTTTTCAATGGTTTGCAAATAAAAAAAATAGGTTTTACTCAATATGACTGTATACTGTAACGCTCAATATGACAGTTGTTGAAACATAACTCCTACATCACACATGAAAAATGGCTAATAATGCCTGAAATAATGCATCTTTGGGACTTTTACTCAAAATATATGCTTTTTTAAATTTTGCAAATGCAAAAAGTTGTTTTTTACTCAATATGACAATAATTTTCTTAGAATCCTGAGATAATGCGAAAAAAGCAATAAAAATGTATTCAAACATAACTTCTAAACAACACATGCAAAATTTCTAATAATGCCTATAGATGTGTATTTTTGTTAGTTGTACTAGAAAATTGATATTTTGTAAGGTTCACTAAGACACGAGTTAGTTTTTTTTTATTCAATATAACAGTGTAACTGTCATACTAAATATGAAAGGTTTATAAATATAACTCCAAAACCAAATATTAATTTGTCTTAAAAAGCCTTTAATATTGAATTTATGTGAGTTTTACCAGAACCAGGTATTTTGGAAAGAATCCCAAATACAAAAATTAGGTTTTACTGGCCTCAAATTGGTCACACTCAAAATGACAGTTGTTGAGACATAACTCCAATAATACACATGCAAAATGTCTAATAATGCCTGAAGAAATGCATCTTTTAGAGTTTTCCTGAAAAAAAAACATTTGTTACGGTTTGCAAGAACAAAGAGTAATGTTTTACTCAATGTCACGGTAATGTATTTAGAATTCTGAGATAATGCGAAAAAAGCAATACAAATGCATTCCAACATATTTCCTAATCCAAACGTGCAAAACGTCTAAAAATGCATGTGATATTGAATACATGTGAGTTTTACTAGATACAGTTGTTTTTCAATGGTTTGCAAATACAAAAATTAGGTTTTACTCAATATGACTGTATACTGTAAAACTCAATATGACAGTTATTTAAACATAACTCCTACACCACACATGAAAAATGGCTAATAATGCCTGAAATAATGCATCTTTGGGAGTTTTACTCGAAACATATGCTTTTATAAATTTTGCAAATGCAAAAATGAGTTTTTTACTCAATATGACAGTAATGTTCTTAGAATCCTGAGATAATGCGAAAAAAGCAATACAAATGTATTCAAACTTAACTTCTAAACAACACATGCAAAATGGCTAATAATGCCTAGAGATATGTATTTTTGTTAGTTGCACAAGAAAAATTTTATTTTGTAAGGTTCACAAAGACAAAAGTTTGTTTTTTTATTCAATATAACAGTGTCACTGTCATACTAAATATGAAAGGTTTTTAATCATATCTCCAAAACCAAACATTAATTTGTCTTAAAAAGCCTTTAATATTGAATTTATGTGAGTTTTACCAGAGTCGGGTATTTTGGAAAGAATCCCAAATACAAAAATTAGGTTTTACTGGCCTCATATTGGTCACACTCAAAATGACAGTTTTTGAAACATAACTCCAAAAATACACATGCAAAATGTCTAATAATATCTGAAGTAATGCATCTTTGAGAGTTTTCCTGAAAAAAAAAATCATTTGGTAAGGTTTGCAAGAACAAAAAGTAATGTTTTACTCAATGTCACAGTAATGTACTTAGAATCCTGAGATAATGCGAAAAAAGCAATACAAATGTATTCCAACATATTTCCTAATCCAAACGTGCAAAATGTCTAAAAATGCCTGTGATATTGAATACATGTGAGGTTTACTAGATACAGTTGTTTTTCAATGGTTTGCAAATACAAAAATTAGGTTTTACTCAATATGACTGTATACTGTAACACTCAATATGACAGTTATTGAAACATGACTCCTACACCACACATGAAAATGGCTAATAATACCTGAAATAATGCATCTTTGGGAGTTTTACTCGAAACATATGCTTTTTTAAATCTTGCAAATGCAAAAAGTAGTTTTTTACTCAATATGACAATAATGTTCTTAGAATCCTGATATAATGCGAAAAAAGCAATAAAAATGTATTCAAACATAACTTGTAAACACCACATGCAAAATGTCTAATAATTCCTACAGATGTGTATTTTTGATAGTTGTACTAGAAAAATGATCTTTTGTAAGGTTCACAAAGACACAAGTTAGTTTTTTTATTCAAAATAACAGTGTAATTGTCATACTAAATATGAAAGGTTTATAAATATAACTCCAAAACCAAACATTAATTTGTCTTAAAAAGCCTTTAATATTGAATGTATGTGAATTTTACCAAAATCGGGTATTTTGGAAAGAATCACAAATACAAAAATTACGTTTTACTTGCCTCATATTGATCACACTCAAAATGACAGTTTTTGAAACATAACTCCAAAAATACACAGGCAAAATGTCTAATAATATCTAAAGAACTGCATCTTTGAGAGTTCTCCTGAAAAAAAAAACATTTGTTACGGTTTGCAAGAACAAAGAGTAATGTTTTACTCAATGTCACGGTAATGTATTTAGAATTCTGAGATAATGCGAAAAAAGCAATACAAATGTATTCCAACATATTTCCTAATCCAAACGTGCAAAATGTCTAAAAATGCCTGTGATATTGAATACATTTGGGTTTTACTAGATACAGTTGTTTTTCAATGGTTTGCAAATACAAAAATTAGGTTTTGCTCAATATGACTGTATACTGTAACACTCAATATGACAGTTATTGAAACATAACTCCTACACCACACATGAAAAATAGCTAATAATGCCTGAAATAATGCATCTTTGGGAGTTTTACTCGAAACATATGCTTTTATAAATTTTGCAAATAGAAAAAATGAGTTTTTTACTCAATATGACAATAATGTTCTTAGAATCCTGAGATAATGCGAAAAAAGCAATAAAAATGTATTCAAACATAACTTCTAAACAACACATGCAAAATGGCTAATAATGCCTAGAGATATATATTTTTGTTAGTTGCACAAGAAAAATTATATTTTGTAAGGTTCACAAAGACAAAAGTTTGTTTTTTTATTCAATATAACAGTGTCACTGTCATACTAAATATGAAAGGTTTTTAATCTTATCTCCAAAACAAAACATTAATTCGTCTTAAAAAGCCTTTAATATTGAATTTATGTGAGTTTTACCAGAATTGGGTATTTTGGAAAGAATCACAAATACAAAAATTAGGTTTTGCTGGCCTCATATTGGTCACACTCAAAATGACAGTTTTTGAAACATAACTCCAAAAATACACATGCAAAATGTCTAATAATGCCTGAAGAAATGCATCTTCGAGAGTTTTCCTGAAGAAAAAAAACATTTGGTAAGGTTTGCAAAAACAAAATTTGATTTGTTACTCAATTTGACAGTAATGTACTCAGAATCCTGAGATAATGCGAAAAAAGCAATAAAAATGTATTCAAACATAATTCCTAATCCAAACGTGCAAAATGTCTAAAAATGCCTGTGATATTGAATACATGTGAGTTTTACTAGATACAGTTGTTTTTCTATGGTTTACAAATACAAAAATGAGGTTTTAGTCAATATGACTGTATACTGTAACACTCAATATGCCATTTATTTAAACAAACTCCTACACCACACATGAAAAATGGCTAATAATGCCTGAAATAATGCATCTTTGGGAGCTTTACTCGAAACATATGCTTTTTTAAATCTTGCAAATGCAAAAAGTAGTTTTTTACTCAATATGACTATAATAGTCTTAGAATCCTGAGATAATGCGAAAAAAGCAATAAAAATGTATTCAAACATAACTTCTAAACAACACATGCAAAATGGCTAATAATGCCTAGAGATATGTTTTTTTGTTAGTTGTACTAGAAAAATGATCTTTTGTAAGGTTTGCAAAGACACAAATTAGTTTTTTTATTCAATATAACAGTGTAACTGTCATACTAAATATGAAAGGTTTATAATCATAACTCCAAAACCAAATATGAAATGTGTCTTAAAAAGCCTTTAATATTGAATTTATGTGAGTTTTAGCAGAATCAGGTATTTTGGAACAAATCACAAATACAAATATTAGATTTTACTGGCCTCATATTGGTCACACTCAAAATGACAGTTTTTGAAACATAACTCCAAAAATACACATGCAAAATGTCTAATAATGCCTGAAGAAATGCATCTTAGAGAGTTTTCCAGAAAAACAACTTTTGGTAAGGTTTGCATAAACAAAATTTGATTTGTTACACAATTTGACAGTAATGTACTTAGAATCCTGAGATAATGCGAAAAAAGCAATAAAAATGTATTCCAACATAATTCCTAATCCAAACGTGCAAAATGTCTAAAAATGCCTGTGATATTGAATACATGTGAGTTTTACTATAGTACAGTTGTTTTTCTATGGTTTGCAAATAGAAATTTAGGTTTTACTCAATATGACTGTATACTGTAACACTCAATATGAGAGTTATTTAAACATAACTCCTACACCACACATGAAAAATGGCTAATAATGCCTGAAATAATGCATCTTTGGGAGTTTTACTCGGAACATATGCTTTTTTAAATCTTGCAAATGCAAAAAGTATTTTTTACTCAATATGACTATTATGTTCTTAGAATCCTGAGATAATGCGAAAAAGCAATACAAAAGTTTACAAACATAACTTTTTAACAACACATGCAAAACGGCTAATAATTCCTAGAGATATGTATCTTTGTTAGTTGTAGTAGAAAAATGATATTTTGTAGGGCTCTCTTGAAAAAAAAAACCCAACTTATGGTTAGTTTACTCTAAATTTCTACTATAATTTTTCAATTTTTTTAAATAGGTTATAAATCTGTAAAATTGAAGACATTATCTGTAAATTAAAAAAACGCCTGTTATTTTAAGTAATATGCCAGTAATAACAAACTATGTATATTCCTATTTTTTTTTACAGAAAAATACCAAATTATTTATACATATTATTTTCTGTTTTCTCAAATTACTTTCAATTTCATGTAAAATTACAGTAATTAACTTTAATTAAATATGTAGCTTGTTATATGAAAGTATTTGTTCATACTAACAATCTAACAGTTTCATATGTAATTTTAAGGTAAATCAAATGTTTTCAATATTTAGGTGTATTTTCACATTCAAGTCGAGAAATATATGTAGCCTCTTATAAAAGGTGTATGCTCAAACTGTAATATGACGTACATGAAATACTGCAAGAGATTCTTAATCAACAGTCAACAGCCGTACAGATCATACTGACGGTGGCCGTACAAACAACTTTAACAATGTTACAAATATGCGCCACACTGTGGAGCCACATCAATCAAGACTGACAAACACATTTCAGGAGAACATCGTCACCGTAACACAACATTAACACAACAGAAACAATTCCTAGAATTCCATGTGTTACAATATACACCCCCACCACCTAACCCCGCCCAGCTCAACCAACGCACGGAGGGGGGCGGTGATGTTTTGGGGCACGGGGTTGGGTGGTAGCAGGATTGTTGCCCGGAAGAGTCAGTGCTGCTTGGGCTTCTGGGAATTTGTTATGTTGTTTTTATGTTTTATTACAGTGAGGATGTTTTCCTGAAATGTGTTTGTGAGGATGTTTTCCTGAAATGTGTTTATAATTCATGTTCGATGTGGGTTCACAGTGTGGTGCATATTTGTAACAGTGTTAAAGTTGTTTGTACAGCCACCGTCAGTGTGACCTGTGTGGCTGTTGACCAAGTATATCTTGCAGTCACTTTTCAAATGAACGACGAAACCGTGCTCATCACATGCCTCAATTGGCACGCTGATGATTTGATGAATGAGCGTTCAATAAAACCCACCACGGTATTACGTGTCATATTCGCCCGGCCAAATTTTGAGTCAACCCTACATGAGGGTCAGTGAAATTCTCGTGGTGAAATGATAGGAATGGTAAGTATGTCGCTAGGGTGGGATAGCCATCCATACAAGGTTAACCCACTTTGTATCAATTTCCTGCATCCAGTGGCCCCCCGCTAAAGTCAATGAGACACCCCTGATCCAACAATTCAGAAAAAATCTGTTAAACAATGGTATTTTTCTGTGGAATCGCCAGCATTGTCACTTCACTAAAGGTGGTTGATCGTAATAATTTGGAAAAACTCTTTAGAATAAAGGTATTTTTCTGCAGAACTGTTTGCATCGTCACTTTATTAAAGGTGGTTGATCTTAATAATTTAGTAAAAATCTGTAAAATTACGATATTTCACCCCAAAACGTTTCATGAAAATTTCTGTAAATATAATATGTTTGATCATTATTTGGTTTACAATGTTTTACTTTAGTTTTATGGTTTTTGTTTGGCAGCCGTCGCTGCCAGTAAATGACCGTTTTTTTACAAAATTTATTTTTACAGTGTTTGCAAAGATAAAATTTAGTTTTTTGTATTCAATATGACAGTAAAACTGTCATACTAAATATGAAAGGTTAATAAACATAACTCCAAAACCAAACATGAAATCTGTCTAAAAAAGCCTGTAATATTGACTTTATGTGAGTTTTACCTGAATTAGGTATTTTGGAAAGGTTCACAAATACAAAAATTTGGTTTTACTGGCCTTACATTGGTCACACTCAATAAGACAGTTTTTGAACCCTATCTCCAAAAATACACATGCAAAATTACAAAAAAATGCCTGAAGAAATGTATCTTTTTGAGTTTTACTGGATAAAAAAAAACATTTTGTAAGGGTTGCAAAAACAAAAAGAAATGTTTTGTAATGTTAATGTAATTTTAAGGTAAATTATTTTTTTTTAATATTTATGTGTATTTTCACATTCAATGAGAAAAATATATGTAGCCTCTTATAAAAGGTTTATGCTCAAACTAACATTTACATTTTTTTCCCTGTGATATGACATACATGAGTGACTGCAAGACATACTTAATCAACAGTCAATAGCCTTACAGATCACACTGACGGTGGCCGTACAAACAACTTTAACAATGTTACAAATATGCGCCACATTGTGGAGCCACATCAAACAAGAATGACAAACACATTTCAGGAGAACATCTTCACCGTAACACAACATTAACACAACAGAAACAATACCCAGTATTCCATGTGTTACAATATACACCCCCACCACCTAACCCCGCCCAGCTCAACCAAAGCACGGAGGGGGGCAGTAATGTTTTGGGGCGCGGGGTTGGGTGGTAGCAGGGGTGTAGCCCGGAAGAGTCAGCGCTGCATGGGCTTGTGGGTATTTGTTATGTTATGTTGTTTTTATGTTTTGTTACAGTGAGGATGTTTTCCTGAAATGTGTTTATCATTCTTGTTCGATGTGGATTCACAGTGTGGTGCATATTTGTAACAGTGTTAAAGTTGTTTGTACAGCCACCAGCAGTGTGACCTGTGTGGCTGTTGACCAAGTATGTCTTGCAGTCACTATCACATGCATGACAATACCGTGCACATCACACTCATCAGTAGGCATGCTAATGATTTGGTGAATGAGCGTATAAAAAGTCACCCGGCCAGACTTTGGGTCAATCCTACATGAGGGTCAGTAAAATTCTCACAGTGAAATGGTAGGATCAGTAAGTATGTTGCTAGGGTGGGGTAGCCATTCATGCAAGGTGAATCCACTTTGCATCAAGTTCCTGCATCCAGTGGCCCCCCACTAAAGTCAATGAAACACCCCTGATCCTAACAATTCAGAAAAAACCTGTAAAACAATGGTATTTTTCTGAGGAATCGCCAGCATTGTCACTTCACTAAAGGTGGTTGATTGTAATAATTCGGAAAAACTCTTTAGAATAAAGGTATTTTTCTGCAGAACTGTTTGCATCGTCACTTTATTAAAGGTGGTTGATCTTAATAATTTAGTAAAAATCTGTAAAATTATGATATTTCACCCCAAAACGTTTCATGAAAATATCTGTAAATATAATATTTTTGATCATTATTTGGTTTACAATGTTTTACTTTAGTTTTATGGTTTTTGTTTGGCAGCCGTAGCTGCCAGTAAATGACCGTTGTTTTACAAAATTGATTTCTACAGTGTTTGCAAAGATAAAAGTTAGTTTTTTTTATTCAATATAACAGTAAAACGGTCATACTAAATATGAAAGGTTAATAAACATAACTCCAAAACCAAACATGAAATCTGTCTAAAAAAGCCCGTAATGTTGACCTTATGTGAGTTTTACCTGAATTAAGTATCTTGGAAAGGTTCACAAATACAAAAAAATTGTTTTACTTGCCTCACATTGGTCACACTCAATAAGACAGTTTTTGAACCCTATCTCATAAAATACACATGCAAAATTACAAAAAAATGCCTGAAGAAATGTATCTTTGTGAGTTTTACTGGATAAAAAAACATTTTGTAAGGGTTGCAAAAACAAAAATAAAAATTTTACCCAATTTGACAGTAATGTACTTAAAATCCTGAGATAATGCAAAAAGAGCAATAAAAATGTATTCCAACATAATTCCTAATCCAAACGTGCAAAATGTCTAAAAATGCCTGTGATATTGAATCCATGTGAGTTTTACTAGATACAGTTGATTTTCTATGGTTTGCAAAATCAAAAATTAGGTTTTTAATCAATATGACTGTATACTGTAACACTCAATATGACAGTTATTTTTAACATAACTCCTACACCACACATGGCTAATTAATGCCTGAAATAATGCATCTTTGGGAGTTTTACTCGAAACGATTGCTTTTTTAAATCTTTGCAATGCAAAAAATTGTTGTTTTATTCAATATGACAATAATGTTCTTGGAATCCTGAGATAATGCGAAAAAAGCAATAAAAATGTATTCAAACATAACTTCTAAACAACACATCCAAAATGGCTAATGATAGCTAGAGATATGTTTTTTTGTTAGTTGTACTAGAAAAATGATCTTTTGTAAGGTTTGCAAAGACACAAGTTAGTTTTTTTATTCAATATAACAGTGTAACTGTCATACTAAATATGAAAGGTTTATAATCATAACTGCAAAACCAAATATGACATTTGTCTTAAAAAGCCTTTAATATTGAATTTATGTAAGTTTTTGCAGAATCAGGTATTTTGGAAAGAATCACAAATACAAATATTAGGTTTTACTGGCCTCATATTGGTCACATTCAAAATGACAGTTTTTGAAACATAACTCCAAAAATACACATGCAAAATGTCTAATAATGCCTGAAGAAATATATCTTCGAGAGTTTTCCTGAAAAAAAAAACATCTGGTAAGGTTTGCAAAAACAAAATTTGATTTGTTACTCAATTTGACAGTAATGTACTTAGAATCCTGAGATAATGCGAAAAAAGCAATAAAAATGTATTCAAACATAATTCCTAATCAAACGTGCAAAATGTCTAAAAATGCCTGTGATATTGAATACATGTGAGTTTTACTAGATACAGTTGTTTTTCAATGGTTTGCAAATACAAAAATGAGGTTTTACTCAATATGACTGTATACTGTAACACTCAATATGACAGTTATTTAAACATAACTCCTACACCACACACGAAAAATGGCTAATAATGCCTGAAATAATGCATCTTTGGGAGTTTTACTCGAAACATATGCTTTTTTAAATCTTGCAAATGCAAAAAGTAGTTTTTTACTCAATATGACTATAATAGTCTTAGAATCCTGAGATAATGCGAAAAAAGCAATAAAAATGGATTCAAACATAACTTCTAAACAACACATGCAAAATGGCTAATAATGCCTAGAGATATGTTTTTTTTTGTTAGCTGTACTAGAAAAATGATCTTTTGTAAAGTTTGCAAAGACACAAGTTAGTTTTTTTATTCAATATAACAGTGTAACTGTCATACTATATATGAAAGGTTTATAATCATAACTCCAAAACCAAATATGAAATTTGTCTTAAAAAGCCTTTAATATTGAATTTATGTGAGTTTTAGCAGAATCAGGTGTTTTGGAAAGAATCACAAATACAAATATTAGATTTTACTGGCCTCATATTGGTCACACTCAAAATGACAGTTTTTGAAACATAACTCCAAAAATACACATGCAAAATGTCTAATAATGCCTGAAGAAATGCATCTTCGAGAGTTTCCCTGAAAAAAAAAACATCTGGTAAGGTTTGCAAAAACAAAATTTGATTTGTTACTCAATTTGACAGTAATGTACTTAGAATCCTGAGATAATGCGAAAAAAGCAATAAAAATGTATTCCAACATAATTCCTAATCCAAACGTGCAAAATGTCTAAAAATGCCTGTGATATTGAATGAATGTGAGTTTTACTAGATACAGTTGTTTTTCAATGGTTTGCAAATACAAAAATGAGGTTTTACTCAATATGACTGTATACTGTAACACTCAATATGACAGTTATTTAAACATAACTCCTACACCATACATGAAAAATGGCTAATAATGCCTGAAATAATGCATCTTTGGGAGTTTTACTCGAAACATATGCTTTTTTAAATCTTGCAAATGCAAAAAGTAGTTTTTTACTCAATATGACTATAATAGTCTTAGAATCCTGAGATAATGCGAAAAAAGCAATAAAAATGTATTCAAACATAACTTCTAAACAACACATGCAAAATGGCTAATAATGCCTAGAGATATGTTTTTTTGTTAGATGTACTAGAAAAATGATCTTTTGTAAGGTTTGCAAAGACACAAGTTAGTTTTTTTATTCAATATAACAGTGTAACTGTCATACTAAATATGAAAGGTTTATAATCATAACTCCAAAACCAAATATGACATTTGTCTTAAAAAGCCTTTAATATTAAATTTATGTAAGTTTTAGCAGAATAAGGTATTTTGGAAAGAATCACAAATACAAATATTATATTTTACTGGTATCATATTGGTCACACTCAAAATGACAGTTTTTGAAACATAACTCCAAAAATACACATGCAAAATGTCTAATAATGCCTGAAGAAATGCATCTTCGAGAGTTTTCCTGAAAAAAAAAAACATTTGGTAAGGTTTGCAAAAACAAAATTTATTTGTTACTCAATTTGACAGTACTATACTTAGAATCCTGAGATAATGCGAAAAAAGCAATACAAATGTATTCAAACATAACTCCTAATCCAAACGTGCAAAATGTCTAAAAATGCCTGTGATATTGAATACATGTGAGTTTTACTAGATACAGTTGTTTTTCGATGGTTTGCAAATACAAAAATGAGGTTTTACTCAATATGACTGTATACTGTAACACTCAATATGACAGTTATTTAAACATAACTCCTACACCACACATGAAAAATGGCTAATAATGCCTGAAATAATGCATCTTTGGGAGTTTTACTCGAAACATATGCTTTTTTAAATCTTGCAAATGCAAAAAGTAGTTTTTTACTCAATATGACTATAATAGTCTTAGAATCCTGAGATAATGCGAAAAAAGCAATAAAAATGTATTCAAACATAACTTCTAAACAACACATGCAAAATGGCTAATAAAGCCTAGAGATATGTTTTTTTGTTAGTTGTACTAGAAAAATGATCTTTTGTAAGGTTTGCAAAGACACAAGTTAGTTTTTTTTATTCAATATAACTGTGTAACTGTCATACTTAATATGAAAGGTTTATAATCATAACTCCAAAACCAAATATGAAATTTGTCTTAAAAAGCCTTTAATATTGAATTCATGTGAGTTTTAGCAGAATCAGGTATTTTGGAAAGAATCACAAATACAAATATTAGATTTTACTGGCCTCATATTGGTCACACTCAAAATGACAGTTTTTGAAACATAACTCCAAAAATACACATGCAAAATGTCTAATAATGCCTGAAGAAATGCATCTTCGAGAGTTTTCCTGAAAAAAAAAACATTTGGTAAGGTTTGCAAAAACAAAATTTGATTTGTTACTCAATTTGACAGTAATGTACTAAGAATCCTGAGATAATGCGAAAAAAGCAATAAAAATGTATTCAAACATAATTCCTAATCCAAACGTGCAAAATGTCTAAAAATGCCTGTGATATTGAATACATGTGAGTTTTACTAGATACAGTTGTTTTTCTATGGTTTGCAAATACAAAAATGCGGTTTTACTCAATATGACTGTATACTGTAACACTCAATATGACAGTTATTTAAACATAACTCCTACACCACACATGAAAAATGGCTAATAATGCCTGAAATAATGCATCTTTGGGAGTTTTACTCGAAACGTATGCTTTTGTAAATCTTGCAAATGCAAAAAGTTGTTTTTTACTCAATATGACTATAATAGTCTTAGAATCCTGAGATAATGCGAAAAAAGCAATAAAAATGTATTCAAACATAACTTCTAAACAACACATGCAAAATGGCTAATAATGCCTAGAGATATGTATTTTGGTTAGTTGTACTAGAAAAATGATCTTTTGTAAGGTTTGCAAAGACACAAGTTAGTTTTTTTATTCAATATAACAGTGTAACTGTCATACTAAATATGAAAGGTTTATAATCATAACTCCAAAACCAAATATGAAATTTGTCTTAAAAAGCCTTTAATATTGAATTTATGTAAGTTTTTGCAGAATCAGGTATTTTGGAAAGAATCACAAATACAAATATTAGGTTTTACTGGCCTCATATTGGTCACACTCAAAATGACAGTTTTTGAAACATAACTCCAAAAATACACATGCAAAATGTCTAATAATGCCTGAAGGAATGCATCTTCGAGAGTTTTCCAGAAAAAAAACATTTGGTAAGGTTTGCAAAAACAAAATTTGATTTGTTACTCAATTTGACAGTAATGTACTTAGAATCCTGAGATAATGCGAAAAAAGCAATAAAAATGTATTCAAACATAATTCCTAATCCAAACGTGCAAAATGTCTAAAAATGCCTGTGATATTGAATACATGTGAGTTTTACTAGATAAAGTTGTTTTTCGATGGTTTGCAAATACAAAAATGAGGTTTTACTCAATATGACTGTATACTGTAACACTCAATATGACAGTTATTTAAACATAACTCCTACACCACACATGAAAAATGGCTAATAATGCCTGAAATAATGCATCTTTGGGAGTGTTACTCGAAACATATGCTTTTTTAAATCTTGCAAATGCAAAAAGTAGTTTTATACTCAATATGACTATAATAGTCTTAGAATCCTGAGATAATGCGAAAAAAGCAATAAAAATGTATTCAAACATAACTTCTAAACAACACATGCAAAATGGCTAATAATGCCTAGAGATACGTTTTTTTGTTAGTTGTACTAGAAAAATGATCTTTTGTAAGGTTTGCAAAGACACAAGTTAGTTTTTTTTATTCAATATAACTGTATAACTGTAATACTTAATATGAAAGGTTTATAATCATAACTCCAAAACCAAATATGAAATTTGTCTTAAAAAGCCTTTAATATTGAATTTATGTGAGTTTTAGCAGAATCAGGTATTTTGGAAAGAATCACAAATACAAATATTAGATTTTACTGGCCTCATATTGGTCACACTCAAAATGACAGTTTTTGAAACATAACTCCAAAAATACACATGCAAAATGTCTAATAATGCCTGAAGAAATGCATCTTCGAGAGTTTTCCTGAAAAAAAAACATTTGGTAAGGTTTGCAAAAACAAAATTTGATTTGTTACTAAATTTGACAGTAATGTACTAAGAATCCTGAGATAATGCGAAAAAAGCAATAAAAATGTATTCAAAAATAATTCCTAATCCAAACGTGCAAAATGTCTAAAAATGCCTGTGATAATGAATACATGTGAGTTTTACTAGATACAGTTGTTTTTCTATGGTTTGCAAATACAAAAATGCGGTTTTACTCAATATGACTGTATACTGTAACACTCAATATGACAGTTATTTAAACATAACTCCTACACCACACATGAAAAATAGCTAATAATGCCTGAAATAATGCATCTTTGGGAGTTTTACTCGAAACGTATGCTTTTGTAAATCTTGCAAATGCAAAAAGTTGTTTTTTACTCAATATGACTATAATAGTCTTAGAATCCTGAGATAATGCGAAAAAAGCAATAAAAATGTATTCAAACATAACTTCTAAACAACACATGCAAAATGGCTAATAATGCCTAGAGATATGTATTTTGGTTAGTTGTACTAGAAAAATGATCTTTTGTAAGGTTTGCAAAGACACAAGTTAGTTTTTTTATTCAATATAACAGTGTAACTGTCATACTAAATATGAAAGGTTTATAATCATAACTCCAAAACCAAATATGAAATTTGTCTTAAAAAGCCTCTAATATTGAATTTATGTAAGTTTTTGCAGAATCAGGTATTTTGGAAAGAATCACAAATACAAATATTAGGTTTTACTGGCCTCATATTGGTCACACTCAAAATGACAGTTTTTGAAACATAACTCCAAAAATACACATGCAAAATGTCTAATAATGCCTGAAGGAATGCATCTTCGAGAGTTTTCCAGAAAAAAAACATTTGGTAAGGTTTGCAAAAACAAAATTTGATTTGTTACTCAATTTGACAGTAATGTACTAAGAATCCTGAGATAATGCGAAAAAAGCAATAAAAATGTATTCAAACATAATTCCTAATCCAAACGTGCAAAATGTCTAAAAATGCATGTGATATTGAATACATGTGAGTTTTACTAGATACAGTTGTTTTTCATCCATCCATCCATCCATCATCTTCCGCTTATCCGAGGTCGGGTCGCGGGGGCAACAGCCTAAGCAGGGAAACCCAGACTTCCCTCTCCCCAGCCACTTCGTCTAGCTCTTCCCGGGGGATCCCGAGGCGTTCCCAGGCCAGCCGGGAGACATAGTCTTCCCAACGTGTCCTGGGTCTTCCCCGTGGCCTCCTACCGGTTGGACGTGCCCTAAACACCTCCCTAGGGAGGCGTTCGGGTGGCATCCTGACCAGATGCCCGAACCACCTCATCTGGCTCCTATCGATGTGAAGGAGCAGCGGCTTTACTTTGAGTTCCTCCCGGATGGCAGAGCTTCTCACCCTATCTCTAAGGGAGAGCCCCGCCACACGGCGGAGGAAACTCATTTCGGCCGCTTGTACCCGTGATCTTATCCTTTCGGTCATGACCCAAAGCTCATGACCATAGGTGAGGATGGGAACGTAGATCGACCGGTAAATTGAGAGCTTTGCCTTCCGGCTCAGCTCCTTCTTCACCACAACGGACCGGTACAACGTCCGCATTACTGAAGACGCCGCACCGATCCGCCTGTCGATCTCACGATCCACTCTTCCCTCACTCGTGAACAAGACTCCTAGGTACTTGAACTCCTCCACTTGGGGCAGGGTCTCCTCCCCAACCCGGAGATGGCACTCCACCCTTTTCCGGGCGAGAACCATGGACTCGGACTTGGAGGTGCTGATTCTCATTCCGGTCGCTTCACACTCGGCTGCGAACCGATCCAGCGAGAGCTGAAGATCCCGGTCAGATGAAGCCATCAGGACCACATCATCTGCAAAAAGCAGAGACCTAATCCTGCGGTTACCAAACCGGAACCCCTCAACGCCTTGACTGCGCCTTGAAATTCTGTCCATAAAAGTTATGAACAGAATGGGTGACAAAGGACAGCCTTGGCGGAGTCCAACCCTCACTGGAAATGTGTTCGACTTACTGCCGGCAATGCGGACCAAGCTCTGGCACTGATCGTACAGGGAACGGACCGCCACAATCAGACAGTCCGAAACCCCATACTCTCTGAGCACTCCCCACAGGACTTCCCGAGGGACACGGTCGAATGCCTTCTCCAAGTCCACAAAGCACATGTTTTTCAATGGTTTGCAAATACAAAAATGCGGTTTTACTCAATATGACTGTATACTGTAACACTCAATATGACAGTTATTTAAACATAACTCCAACACCACACATGAAAAATGGCTAATAATGCCTAAAATAATGCATCTTTGGGAGTTTTACTCGAAACATATGCTTTTGTAAATCTTGCAAATGCAAAAAGTTGTTTTTTACTCAATTTGACTATAATAGTCTTAGAATCCTGAGATAATGCGAAAAAAGCAATAAAAATGTATTCAAACATAACTTCTAAACAACACATGCAAAATGGCTAATAATGCCTAGAGATATGTTTTTTTGTTAGTTGTACTAGAAAAATGATCTTCTGTAAGGTTTGTAAAGACACAAGTTAGTTTTTTTATTCAATTTAACAGTGTAACTGTCATCCTAAATATGAAAGGTTTATAATCATAACTCCAAAACCAAATATGAAATTTGTCTTAAAAAGCCTTTAATATTGAATTTATGTGAGTTTTAGCAGAATCAGGTATTTTGGAAAGAATCACAAATACAAATATTAGATTTTTCTGGCCTCATATTGGTCACACTCAAAATGACAGTTTTTGAAACATAACTCCAAAAATACACATGCAAAATGTCTAATAATGCCTGAAGAAATGCATCTTCGAGAGTTTTCCAGAAAAAAAACATTTGGTAAGGTTTGCAAAAACAAAATTTGATTTGTTACTCAATTTGACAGTAATGTACTTAGAATCCTGAGATAATGCGAAAAAAGCAATAAAAATGTATTCAAACATAATTCCTAATCCAAACGTGCAAAATGTCTAAAAATGCCTGTGATATTGAATACATGTGAGTTTTACTAGATACAGTTGTTTTTCAATGGTTTGCAAATACAGAAATGAGGTTTTACTCAATATGACTGTATACTGTAACACTCAATATGACAGTTATTTAAACATAACTCCTACACCATACATGACAAATGGCTAATAATGCCTGAAATAATGCATCTTTGGGAGTTTTACTCGAAACATATGCTTTTTTAAATCTTGCAAATGCAAAAAGTTGTTTTTTATTCAATATGACTATAATAGTCTTAGAATCCTGAGATAATGCGAAAAAAGCAATAAAAATGTATTCAAACATAACTTCTAAACAACACATGCAAAATGGCTAATAATGCCTAGAGATATGTATTTTGGTTAGTTGTACTAGAAAAATGATCTTTTGTAAGGTTTGCAAAGACACAAGTTAGTTTTTTTATTCAATATAACAGTGTAACTGTCATACTAAATATGAAAGGTTTATAATCATAACTCCAAAACCAAATATGAAATTTGTCTTAAAAAGCCTCTAATATTGAATTTATGTGAGTTTTAGCAGAATCAGGTATTTTGGAAAGAATCACAAATACAAATATTAGATTTTACTGGCCTCATATTGGTCACACTCAAAATGACAGTTTTTGAAACATAACTCCAAAAATACACATGCAAAATGTCTAATAATGCCTGAAGAAATGCATCTTTTAGAGTTTTCCTGAAAAAAAAAAACATTTGGTAAGGTTTGCAAGAACAAAAAGTAATGTTTTACTCAATTCAACAGTAATGTACTTGGAATCCTGAGATAATGCGAAAAAAGCAATAAAAATGTATTCAAACATAATTCCTAATCCAAACGTGCAAAATGTCTAAAAATGCCTGTGATATTGAATACATGTGAGTTTTACTAGATACAGTTGTTTTTCAATGGTTTGCAAATACAAAAATGAGGTTTTACTCAATATGACTGTATACTGTAACACTCAATATGACAGTTATTTAAACATAACTCCTACACCACACATGAAAAATTGCTAATAATGCCTGAAATAATGCATCTTTGGGAGTTTTACTCGAAACATATGCTTTTTTAAATCTTGCAAATGCAAAAAGTAGTTTTTTACTCAATATGACTATTATAGTCTTAGAATCCTGAGATAATGCGAAAAAAGCAATAAAATGTATTCAAACATAACTTCTAAACAACACATGCAAAATGGCTAATAATGCCTAGAGATATGTTTTTTTGTTAGTTGTACTAGAAAAATGATCTTTTGTAAGGTTTGCAAAGACACAAGTTAGTTTTTTTATTCAATATAACAGTGTAACTGTCATACTAAATATGAAAGGTTTATAATCATAACTCCAAAACCAAATATGAAATTTGTCTTAAAAAGCCTTTAACATTGAATTTATGTAAGTTTTAGCAGAATCAGGTATTTTGGAAAGAATCACAAATACAAATATTAGATTGTACTGGCCTCATATTGGTCACACTCAAAATGACAGTTTTTGAAACATAACTCCAAAAATACACATGCAAAATGTCTAATAATGCCTGAAGAAATGCATCTTCGAGAGTTTTCCTGAAGAAAAAAAACATTTGGTAAGGTTTGCAAAAACAAAATTTGATTTGTTACTCAATTTGACAGTAATGTACTCAGAATCCTGAGATAATGCGAAAAAAGCAATAAAAATGTATTCAAACATAATTCCTAATCCAAACGTGCAAAATGTCTAAAAATGCCTGTGATATTGAATACATGTGAGTTTTACTAGATACAGTTGTTTTTCTATGGTTTACAAATACAAAAATGAGGTTTTAGTCAATATGACTGTATACTGTAACACTCAATATGCCATTTATTTAAACAAACTCCTACACCACACATGAAAAATGGCTAATAATGCCTGAAATAATGCATCTTTGGAGCTTTACTCGAAACATATGCTTTTTTAAATCTTGCAAATGCAAAAAGTAGTTTTTTACTCAATATGACTATAATAGTCTTAGAATCCTGAGATAATGCGAAAAAAGCAATACAAATGTATTCAAACATAACTTCTAAACAACACATGCAAAATGGCTAATAATGCCTAGAGATATGTTTTTTTTGTTAGTTGTACTAGAAAAATGATCTTTTGTAAGGTTTGCAAAGACACAAATTAGTTTTTTTATTCAATATAACAGTGTAACTGTCATACTAAATATGAAAGGTTTATAATCATAACTCCAAAACCAAATATGAAATTTGTCTTAAAAAGCCTTTAATATTGAATTTATGTGAGTTTTAGCAGAATCAGGTATTTTGGAACAAATCACAAATACAAATATTAGATTTTACTGGCCTCATATTGGTCACACTCAAAATGACAGTTTTTGAAACATAACTCCAAAAATACACATGCAAAATGTCTAATAATGCCTGAAGAAATGCATCTTAGAGAGTTTTCCAGAAAAAAAACTTTTGGTAAGGTTTGCATAAACAAAATTTGATTTGTTACACAATTTGACAGTAATGTACTTAGAATCCTGAGATAATGCGAAAAAAGCAATAAAAATGTATTCCAACATAATTCCTAATCCAAACGTGCAAAATGTCTAAAAATGCCTGTGATATTGAATACATGTGAGTTTTACTATAGTACAGTTGTTTTTCTATGGTTTGCAAATAGAAATTTAGGTTTTACTCAATATGACTGTATACTGTAACACTCAATATGAGAGTTATTTAAACATAACTCCTACACCACACATGAAAAATGGCTAATAATGCCTGAAATAATGCATCTTTGGGAGTTTTACTCGGAACATATGCTTTTTTAAATCTTGCAAATGCAAAAAGTATTTTTTACTCAATATGACTATTATGTTCTTAGAATCCTGAGATAATGCGAAAAAGCAATACAAAAGTTTACAAACATAACTTTTTAACAACACATGCAAAACGGCTAATAATTCCTAGAGATATGTATCTTTGTTAGTTGTAGTAGAAAAATGATATTTTGTAGGGCTCTCTTGGAAAAAAAAAACCCAACTTATGGTTAGTTTACTCTAAATTTCTACTATAATTTTTCAATTTTTTTAAATAGGTTATAAATCTGTAAAATTTAAGACATTATCTGTAAATTAAAAAAACGCCTGTTATTTTAAGTAATATGCCAGTAATAACAAACTATGTATATTCCTATTTTTTTTTACAGAAAAATACCAAATTATTTATACATATTATTTTCTGTTTTCTCAAATTACTTTCAATTTCATGTAAAATTACAGTAATTAACTTTAATTAAATATGTAGCTTGTTATATGAAAGTATTTGTTCATACTAACAATCTAACAGTTTCATATGTAATTTTAAGGTAAATCAAATGTTTTCAATATTTAGGTGTATTTTCACATTCAAGTCGAGAAATATATGTAGCCTCTTATAAAAGGTGTATGCTCAAACTGTAATATGACGTACATGAAATACTGCAAGAGATTCTTAATCAACAGTCAACAGCCGTACAGATCATACTGACGGTGGCCGTACAAACAACTTTAACAATGTTACAAATATGCGCCACACTGTGGAGCCACATCAATCAAGACTGACAAACACATTTCAGGAGAACATCGTCACCGTAACACAACATTAACACAACAGAAACAATTCCTAGAATTCCATGTGTTACAATATACACCCCCACCACCTAACCCCGCCCAGCTCAACCAACGCACGGAGGGGGGCGGTGATGTTTTGGGGCACGGGGTTGGGTGGTAGCGGGATTGTTGCCCGGAAGAGTCAGTGCTGCTTGGGCTTCTGGGTATTTGTTATGTTGTTTTTATGTTTTATTACAGTGAGGATGTTTTCCTGAAATGTGTTTGTGAGGATGTTTTCCTGAAATGTGTTTATAATTCATGTTCGATGTGGGTTCACAGTGTGGTGCATATTTGTAACAGTGTTAAAGTTGTTTGTACAGCCACCGTCAGTGTGACCTGTGTGGCTGTTGACCAAGTATATCTTGCAGTCACTTTTCAAATGAACGACGAAACCGTGCTCATCACATGCCTCAATTGGCACGCTGATGATTTGATGAATGAGCGTTCAATAAAACCCACCACGGTATTACGTGTCATATTCGCCCGGCCAAATTTTGAGTCAACCCTACATGAGGGTCAGTGAAATTCTCGTGGTGAAATGATAGGAATGGTAAGTATGTCGCTAGGGTGGGATAGCCATCCATACAAGGTTAACCCACTTTGTATCAATTTCCTGCATCCAGTGGCCCCCCGCTAAAGTCAATGAGACACCCCTGATCCAACAATTCAGAAAAAATCTGTTAAACAATGGTATTTTTCTGTGGAATCGCCAGCATTGTCACTTCACTAAAGGTGGTTGATTGTAATAATTTGGAAAAACTCTTTAGAATAAAGGTATTTTTCTGCAGAACTGTTTGCATCGTCACTTTATTAAAGGTGGTTGATCTTAATAATTTAGTAAAAATCTGTAAAATTACGATATTTCACCCCAAAACGTTTCATGAAAATTTCTGTAAATATAATATGTTTGATCATTATTTGGTTTACAATGTTTTACTTTAGTTTTATGGTTTTTGTTTGGCAGCCGTCGCTGCCAGTAAATGACCGTTTTTTTACAAAATTTATTTTTACAGTGTTTGCAAAGATAAAATTTAGTTTTTTGTATTCAATATGACAGTAAAACTGTCATACTAAATATGAAAGGTTAATAAACATAACTCCAAAACCAAACATGAAATCTGTCTAAAAAAGCCTGTAATATTGACTTTATGTGAGTTTTACCTGAATTAGGTATTTTGGAAAGGTTCACAAATACAAAAATTTGGTTTTACTGGCCTTACATTGGTCACACTCAATAAGACAGTTTTTGAACCCTATCTCCAAAAATACACATGCAAAATTACAAAAAAATGCCTGAAGAAATGTATCTTTTTGAGTTTTACTGGATAAAAAAAAACATTTTGTAAGGGTTGCAAAAACAAAAAGAAATGTTTTGTAATGTTAATGTAATTTTAAGGTAAATTATTTTTTTTTAATATTTATGTGTATTTTCACATTCAATGAGAAAAATATATGTAGCCTCTTATAAAAGGTTTATGCTCAAACTAACATTTACATTTTTTTCCCTGTAATATGACATACATGAGTGACTGCAAGACATACTTAATCAACAGTCAATAGCCTTACAGATCACACTGACGGTGGCCGTACAAACAACTTTAACAATGTTACAAATATGCGCCACATTGTGGAGCCACATCAAACAAGAATGACAAACACATTTCAGGAGAACATCTTCACCGTAACACAACATTAACACAACAGAAACAATACCCAGTATTCCATGTGTTACAATATACACCCCCACCACCTAACCCCGCCCAGCTTAACCAAAGCACGGAGGGGGGCGGTAATGTTTTGGGGCGCGGGGTTGGGTGGTAGCAGGGGTGTAGCCCGGAAGAGTCAGCGCTGCATGGGCTTGTGGGTATTTGTTATGTTATGTTGTTTTTATGTTTTGTTACAGTGAGGATGTTTTCCTGAAATGTGTTTATCATTCTTGTTCGATGTGGATTCACAGTGTGGTGCATATTTGTAACAGTGTTAAAGTTGTTTGTACAGCCACCAGCAGTGTGACCTGTGTGGCTGTTGACCAAGTATGTCTTGCAGTCACTATCACATGCATGACAATACCGTGCACATCACACTCATCAGTAGGCATGCTAATGATTTGGTGAATGAGCGTATAAAAAGTCACCCGGCCAGACTTTGGGTCAATCCTACATGAGGGTCAGTAAAATTCTCACAGTGAAATGGTAGGATCAGTAAGTATGTTGCTAGGGTGGGGTAGCCATTCATGCAAGGTAAATCCACTTTGCATCAAGTTCCTGCATCCAGTGGCCCCCCACTAAAGTCAATGAAACACCCCTGATCCTAACAATTCAGAAAAAACCTGTAAAACAATGGTATTTTTCTGAGGAATCGCCAGCATTGTCACTTCACTAAAGGTGGTTGATTGTAATAATTCGGAAAAACTCTTTAGAATAAAGGTATTTTTCTGCAGAACTGTTTGCATCGTCACTTTATTAAAGGTGGTTGATCTTAATAATTTAGTAAAAATCTGTAAAATTATGATATTTCACCCCAAAACGTTTCATGAAAATATCTGTAAATATAATATTTTTGATCATTATTTGGTTTACAATGTTTTACTTTAGTTTTATGGTTTTTGTTTGGCAGCCGTAGCTGCCAGTAAATGACCGTTGTTTTACAAAATTGATTTCTACAGTGTTTGCAAAGATAAAAGTTAGTTTTTTTTATTCAATATAACAGTAAAACGATCATACTAAATATGAAAGGTTAATAAACATAACTCCAAAACCAAACATGAAATCTGTCTAAAAAAGCCCGTAATGTTGACCTTATGTGAGTTTTACCTGAATTAAGTATCTTGGAAAGGTTCACAAATACAAAAAAATTGTTTTACTTGCCTCACATTGGTCACACTCAATAAGACAGTTTTTGAACCCTATCTCCAAAAATACACATGCAAAATTACAAAAAAATGCCTGAAGAAATGTATCTTTGTGAGTTTTACTGGATAAAAAAACATTTTGTAAGGGTTGCAAAAACAAAAATAAAAATTTTACCCAATTTGACAGTAATGTACTTAAAATCCTGAGATAATGCAAAAAGAGCAATAAAAATGTATTCCAACATAATTCCTAATCCAAACGTGCAAAATGTCTAAAAATGCCTGTGATATTGAATCCATGTGAGTTTTACTAGATACAGTTGATTTTCTATGGTTTGCAAAATCAAAAATTAGGTTTTACTCAATATGACTGTATACTGTAACACTCAATATGACAGTTATTTTTAACATAACTCCTACACCACACATGGCTAATCAATGCCTGAAATAATGCATCTTTGGGAGTTTTACTCGAAACGATTGCTTTTTTAAATCTTTGCAATGCAAAAAATTGTTGTTTTATTCAATATGACAATAATGTTCTTGGAATCCTGAGATAATGCGAAAAAAGCAATAAAAATGTATTCAAACATAACTTCTAAACAACACATCCAAAATGGCTAATGATAGCTAGAGATATGTTTTTTTGTTAGTTGTACTAGAAAAATGATCTTTTGTAAGGTTTGCAAAGACACAAGTTAGTTTTTTTATTCAATATAACAGTGTAACTGTCATACTAAATATGAAAGGTTTATAATCATAACTGCAAAACCAAATATGACATTTGTCTTAAAAAGCCTTTAATATTGAATTTATGTAAGTTTTTGCAGAATCAGGTATTTTGGAAAGAATCACAAATACAAATATTAGGTTTTACTGGCCTCATATTGGTCACATTCAAAATGACAGTTTTTGAAACATAACTCCAAAAATACACATGCAAAATGTCTAATAATGCCTGAAGAAATATATCTTCGAGAGTTTTCCTGAAAAAAAAAACATCTGGTAAGGTTTGCAAAAACAAAATTTGATTTGTTACTCAATTTGACAGTAATGTACTTAGAATCCTGAGATAATGCGAAAAAAGCAATAAAAATGTATTCAAACATAATTCCTAATCCAAACGTGCAAAATGTCTAAAAATGCCTGTGATATTGAATACATGTGAGTTTTACTAGATACAGTTGTTTTTCAATGGTTTGCAAATACAAAAATGAGGTTTTACTCAATATGACTGTATACTGTAACACTCAATATGACAGTTATTTAAACATAACTCCTACACCACACACGAAAAATGGCTAATAATGCCTGAAATAATGCATCTTTGGGAGTTTTACTCGAAACATATGCTTTTTTAAATCTTGCAAATGCAAAAAGTAGTTTTTTACTCAATATGACTATAATAGTCTTAGAATCCTGAGATAATGCGAAAAAAGCAATAAAAATGGATTCAAACATAACTTCTAAACAACACATGCAAAATGGCTAATAATGCCTAGAGATATGTTTTTTTTTGTTAGCTGTACTAGAAAAATGATCTTTTGTAAAGTTTGCAAAGACACAAGTTAGTTTTTTTATTCAATATAACAGTGTAACTGTCATACTAAATATGAAAGGTTTATAATCATAACTCCAAAACCAAATATGAAATTTGTCTTAAAAAGCCTTTAATATTGAATTTATGTGAGTTTTAGCAGAATCAGGTGTTTTGGAAAGAATCACAAATACAAATATTAGATTTTACTGGCCTCATATTGGTCACACTCAAAATGACAGTTTTTGAAACATAACTCCAAAAATACACATGCAAAATGTCTAATAATGCCTGAAGAAATGCATCTTCGAGAGTTTCCCTGAAAAAAAAAACATCTGGTAAGGTTTGCAAAAACAAAATTTGATTCGTTACTCAATTTGACAGTAATGTACTTAGAATCCTGAGATAATGCGAAAAAAGCAATAAAAATGTATTCCAACATAATTCCTAATCCAAACGTGCAAAATGTCTAAAAATGCCTGTGATATTGAATGAATGTGAGTTTTACTAGATACAGTTGTTTTTCAATGGTTTGCAAATACAAAAATGAGGTTTTACTCAATATGACTGTATACTGTAACACTCAATATGACAGTTATTTAAACATAACTCCTACACCATACATGAAAAATGGCTAATAATGCCTGAAATAATGCATCTTTGGGAGTTTTACTCGAAACATATGCTTTTTTAAATCTTGCAAATGCAAAAAGTAGTTTTTTACTCAATATGACTATAATAGTCTTAGAATCCTGAGATAATGCGAAAAAAGCAATAAAAATGTATTCAAACATAACTTCTAAACAACACATGCAAAATGGCTAATAATGCCTAGAAATATGTTTTTTTGTTAGTTATACTAGAAAAATGATCTTTTGTAAGGTTTACAAATACACAAGTTAGTTTTTTTTATTCAATATAACAGTGTAACTGTCATACTAAATATGAAAGGTTTATAATCATAACTCCAAAACCAAATATGAAATT